>NC_034015.1:21830111-21985802 GCF_000346465.2 Prunus persica | reverse complement strand
CCTTTCACAACCATCCAAATACCCTGAATCACTATAACCACCCTTTGATGTCTCTCCACCCCTGTCCATCTTACCAGACCTCTCCATGCCTGAGAAACATAATTTCAAACTGAAATTACATTATACTCTATGTGCTAACATACTTTCTCTTAAAAAAAAAAACTCAAATGAATAATGTCATGCTATTGCACATACTAAGGTCAATAATTGACCACGTATAACTGTTTCGCAACTAAAAACATGCAATTGCATAAACTCAATACCCAAAATACATTCAAGTCCTAAACCAGAAAATAGGGTTCTTTGACATCTTACTTGATGTTTCCATACTTTCAAAGCCTCCTCCTTTCACTTCCTTTTGCCACCACCTCAAATTTCGTCGTTAGCAGCCAAGGATCTTCAAAATCTTTACAACCACATTATTATTACAAATCCATTCCCCTGCAAAATTTTAATTATATATCACACAATGCCAACAGCCCATACTAAATTACTTAAATCCCTCCAATTTGGTGACCATTTCATCATGGAGGTTGGACCCACCATCAATTTGGTATCTGCATTTCAGTTTCGGGCAACTAGAGAGAAGAGTTGAGGACCTCAATTCTATTACCATTACCTTCTTGCAGATGCGTTTTGCCCAAGCACAGACAGGAGTTGCTAAGGATTGAATTTGGGCAAGCACAGAGAAGAGCTCCTGGAGGCGCTACGGATTGGATCGACTTCATGTACAGTTTCCTCTGGTGCTGTGACTTCTGTAAGCCCCCCTTCACTTCAGATGAAAGGGCTAAAGCCCGAGTCTCTACTGCTCCGAAAACTCAGTATTCACAGAGGTAGACAGAAATGGGGTCTCACAGAGTCCTCTAGTTCCCTATGTTGTGTTCGATTTGGGAAACCAGAATGGAGCGGACTGGTCGCGTCTTCTTCTCCTCCAAACCTGCCTTTCTCTTTCCTCACATGCCACTCACATGCTGAATCACAATGGCTGAAGAGGTCATTAGGTCATTGAATCTCAGCCATCCTTTTTTAACATGGAACCTCAACCGTTGGATAGCTGGCTGTACCGGTACAGCTGAGGCACCACAGAATTTTCCAAAGTATAAACTTATTGCAAATGATCCATAGTGTTATTAGTATCGGTATAGTGTGTGCAAGTATTATTACCTCTTACAATTAGAAAGGTTCTTACAAATAAAAAGAAAAAAAGTATGACTTATCAACTGTTTTTTTTTTGTTATTCTCATAAATCAAACAAATATTTTTTCTTGTATTACGCAGTTTATTCTCACAATGAGTTTTATGGGTAGGTACTAGGTATAGGAGTTTTTAATTTATTTTCTTGCCTTTATATATAAGATTTCATTACTCAGTTTCTTTTCACACAATTAAGTAACTATTTTTATAGTCTATTGTATACAATTATTCTATCATCTGAATGTTCACATATTATTACCGTGCAGATGTCATTGTAAATCAGGAGAAAAGCAGGAATGGGCGTTCGCATAATAATAACTAGGGGTGGGCGCGGTTCGGTTCTCACCTCAAACTGGAACTAGAATCGATACTATTTAACCTGTTCGATTTGGTCTGATTTAGGCAAAAAAATTTCAAAAATCGACCGGTTCAATTCTGATCTGTTTTGATTTTGAACCAAATTATTAATTTATTATTAATTTAAAATTTTTTCAATTATAATAAATAACTATTTTTTTTGGCTTAAAAATTAACAAATAATCCAATTCATACATTTCAAAAATTTTGGAAGTTGAACTTGGAAAAATAGTGATTATAAAATTTAAAATATGGCATTATATTTTAAAAAATTTTAATATATATATAATCGGTCCGGTTCGGTCCAATCCAGTGTGGTGCCATGTAAAACCGGAATCGGAATCGGTTGAAACCAGTTCGGTCCGATTTCGATTCGATTTGTTGACTTTTTTGGTCAACTGATTTTTTTCCGGTTTTTTTTTCCTGATGCCCACCCCTAATAATAACACACAAACGTCCGCATAGGAGAATTTATGCTCTTGTATATATTAAATAAAGTTTCATAACCTAAGTGGAATAAAAGTTGAGAAAACCTAAGGTGGAATTTTTTTGAGAGAATTGTGATGCCAAAAAATAATAATTAAAATATAATTACTTTAAGATATTACTTAATTATAAATATTAAACTAAACAAATTAATTTTGTATTTAAAAATAAATGAAAACCTATCCCGACAAATTATCCGGGCGAGGCACAAGTTCCACTCCACTAGGCCCACCTTCCATATAGTAGGTGTGGGAAGACTCACACTGATAAGAAGAAGAGATTTTCTCTTCTTTTCCAATGTGGGACTTAAGTTAATATATTTCATAAACTCCAACAAGTACTTGATATTATCAAATCACGTTATGACTTGGATTTAGGATTTAAAGGCTAAAACTCTGTATTTGCAACACTAATTTTTTTTTATATAAACATTTTTGTGTACTTAAACTAATTTTCTAGGATTTTTAAATAAAATTTGATTTAAACAAACTAATTTTATAATTTTGTAAATAAAATAAAATAAAAAATCCCTCTCCCGACGAAATTTCGTCGGCATAGACCTATGCCGGCGACAATTTGCAAGATTAGACCTCTGCCGACTAAATTTGTCGGCATATATATATATATATGCATAACACAATCTTACAAGTGTTCTTCAGAGGGATATTTCTAAAAGAACTTTGAAACTGAGAAACTAAAAATTACATTCTGCTTGACTATGGCCAAGAGGCCTCTATTTAAAGATCCAAACTACAGAAGTGTCAGTAGCCCGGGAATCTTGACTGTTGGAGCACGGGACTTTTTTTCCTTGCATTTTACTTTCACTTTCACTTTCGCTTTTACTTTTACTTTCACTTTTCCTTTATCAGAAAATATTGAGTGTAGAGGCGCGGGTCTTGGAAACATCACGCAAACTTTTACTTTTACTTTACTTTAGTTAATAGCTGCAGTTCTAGAGCCAATGTTAGTAAAATCCCAGACATAGTCAATTAAGAACAAGTAGAATATGAAACAAATAGTGAAGTCAGCTTTAAAGATTGGAATATACCCAGAGTTCCTAGTCAATCTTTTAAACACAATCCTGCTAGACATTCCTTTACTGCTTCATCTTCCACCCTAGAACGAGATCTAGAGCTAGAAAAAAACCCTCATAGATTTAAAACTAGAATCCCTAAGAAAAACCTCTCAAGTTAATCACCCTTGTTACGGTAAGCAACCAGTAAAAGAAGATAATAAGTCAAATTCCCTATATTCTCCCACACAAATAGATTTTGAAGTTGATGCCATCCCAGTAGACAACCAATTAAGAACCTTACATAAGAAATTTAAAATACATTGGGAAATTCTTGATGAACATCTCGAGTCAGAAGAAAATATTGAAAGACGCAATATATATATCTCCCGACAAAATGTTTCTATCCCAATGAAAATTCGTTGAGACATGTCAAGGTTAGGTCCGGTTATGTCGTACTAATCCATGATTGAGATCGAAAACTTAATCGTAACGCCGTAGGTCGAGTTGTGTGAGTATCCAAGCCTAATCGAGTCCTGAGTGCCCTAGTGTAAGGTTAGTAGGGTTCGAGGCTTGCAAACGGTTTTTGGTTCGAGACTTGGATTTAGTGTTTGGAAGACTAAAATAATTTTGCAGGATTTTTAAATAATTGAAACTCTGTTTAAAACAATTTCGGAAATTAAACATAATTTTAAAGTCCAAAAAATTATTTGAGATAATTAAATATAATTAATTACTATTTATAAAGGTTGATTTTAAAAAGTGGTTTGTTCTCATAATCTTGATAAAAGTTCGCAGGGAAAGATCTATCGTGACACAAATTATTTGGGATAGGTGTATCACGTCAAAATTTGCTGGGATACAAAAAGAGCATGTTGATTATATCAAAATTGGGGGGCAACAAAAATCTTAGTTTATCATGAGTAAAGACATTATTGCTGACATAATAAATGAGAAAGATTTCTGCATATACGCATAAAATCGGTCGATAATATCAAAATTCGATGAAGCCGCCCAAGTGGACTTACTAATAGGATGCCCTAATGGGTTACAAAATTTCACTTTAGCCAATGATCCAATCAACGGAATAATTGGAACTAATGTATCGAGCTTAGATTTATAATTTGTTTTCTCTTTTGTACTTTTTTATCAACATTCATATTGACAATAGTGTATCAAATAAATATAATCCAATCGATCCGTGAATAGGGATCCTAATGCATATAGATACAAATGGTCCAATGGGAGCAAAAATCAAAGTTAAAAGAAAATATAGGATCATAAAATAATCATTAAAATTAGAGCGTTTACGTGTTGTATCAGAGAACTTAATGAGATAAGGAAAGGATAAATTTTTTTAATTTTAAGTTTGATGAAGGAGACGGGGACGAGGATTTCCCGAAAGTTTCTTATCGGGGATTGGACGAGGACGGGGGTGGGGATGAGGAGCGGGGATGGAGATGATATTGCCATACTCGGCCCTTACCTAGTCCATTGCCATCCCTAATCGAACCCTAACCATAAGCCTACTTTAGGACACTTATGACTCGATTAGGCTTGGATACTCTCGTAACTTGACCTAGGGTTTTGATTTGAATATACAGTTAGTTTGACATAACCAGACCTAACCCTAGTTAGTTGAATACACCTCTACTTTATTAACTTGAGTACAAAAATTATAGGAATAATATATTATAAAATAATTTAGGGATTTTTTTTGGTCAAAATTTTAGGGATTAAAAAAAAAAGATAAATAACATACCTTTCCCAATAATTTTGTTTTTGGTCCGAGATAGACCTTTCCCAGCAAAAGTTTGACGGAATCAACCTTTGCCAACCACGTTCTGTCAGGATTGATCTATCCGGTGAACTTTGTATCTGTCAGTGTCGAGTTTTTTCCGACAAAATATTCATCGGAATAGCCGAGATAGGTCTATCCCGACATAACTCGGCTATCCCGACATAATAATATTAAAGGTCTAACCCTTAATAACTTTCGCTAGGTAGGTCTATCCCGATAAATTTTCACAGGAGAGGTCTATCCTGATAATATTATCGCGGCCATAGGTTCCCGTCAAAGATTCGCCAGGTAGGTCCTTCCCGACAAACTTGAGGGGATGAAAATGAATACAGAAAAGTATAGGGACATTGGGCCAAAACCCCACAAGAATTCCAAAGACAAGCATGTCCCCACGAAAAAACGAGAGGCAAAGAAGAGGCTGGAGTGCCAAAGGCGATGAAGATACCGGATACAACAAGCCACACGATTTTCCTTGTCATATCATCATATCTATATTATTTCATTTTCATTGGACAATTGTAAGACAAAATTGAAACCCATTTTCAGGGTACTGTAGATCTCACTGAGGAGAAGCTGCAGAAGTAATTTTATTTGAAAAACTCCCATTTTGATGCAATGGTTCGTAACTTGTTGAATTGGTAAAATCCCATTTGATAGGTTGGATTATTTTAGCTAAGTGTTGGTGGAACTTGATAGTATTTCTTCTTGAGCAATCGTGTTTTGTTGGGCGGGTTGACATCACATGACAATGTTGCCTGTTTGCTCAGCCACCTCAAGCTGTTCTTATCATTCCCAGGTAAGATCTTACATGCTGAGTTGTGATCCTTCAATGTTATTTTGCTTCTAAATTCTAATATATACAGGTAATTTCCGTGCAAAGAAACCTTTTAAGTTCCCATATATTAAATGTGTCTATCGTTCTTATGAAGTCTGAATAATTAATGAAGTTGCTAATTGTTCATCCAAGTTTTATTAATTAATTCCATGAATCAATGGGTCTCATCAGAAAACTTGGCTACTATCCATTGAACATAAATAGCTAGTCAAAATTAAAAACCGTTGAAAGAACAATGAAAACGTCTAGCTAATTTTCACAGAAAATAATAAGTGGTTGCAGTTGTTTTCTCTCCCCATATCATCTTAGCGAGTTATCTGTGTTTCATGATTTGTGTAATTCTAATCTGTATAGCCACAAGTAAAGTTATTATTGGGTTTTTTTTCCTCATAAGCACGTGAACATCAGCTTGCTGGCGTATGACGACATTATTTTTTGAGAATTAAAAAACAACTAATTTGTTTTGCATCATGTCACCATTTGGGTCAATATTAATTATGAAATTTCCGATTTTAAACATGTGTATAAATGGATCTTACAGATTTCCTTACATGGAGGATTGCATGCCAGTTCCCCATTCCAGAAGGATTTTGAGGCCAGATACATTGCGGAATGCAGGGGCTCTCTGGGCTTGTCATTTGCAATGCATTTCCAAAGAGATTCCTTCAAAGCACATGCTACAAAGTCTTTGTATTCTAACTTTGTGAAAAGCACAGAACAATCAGTCTCCATGGATTTTGTTAATAGGAGTTCCTGCTCAAATGAATCAGACTATCTTAATTGCAAGTATTCAGATATGTGGAGTTCTTCTACTGGAACTTTATATAAACAACATCCGTTGGGAATGGTGGAACTGAAATATGTAGAAAGCTCTAGCCTTTTGGCCCCTGATGAGGGACTCATGGACTTTACTAATCAGTCGACTGAGAATGCAAGTATTTTATCAGGACCCGTAGAACCTGAATCCATTTTAGCTGCTGATTTAACACCAGAAAATGTCACCTCTGCATCTGACCCCCTAGACATTGATGGTGATCAATTATCCAGTGTGAAAACTAGTATTGAGGATTTTATTGATGGGGTTAGTAAGTCTTTCAGTGCTTCAGTCGATAAGGGAGGAAGTTCTGTTAAAAGCTCACTAGACGCAATCACTTCATCAGTATCATCTGTTGTTAAAAGTGCTAATGAAGCAGTGGATAATGCTGTTGGCAGAATGTTTTCAACAATTGATCAAACGGGACAATTAGGTGGCAGTAAAATGGCAAATTTTTCAAGCGACTTTAAGGAAGCCACAAGTAAAGGAACTGTTATTGCTATTGATATTTTGAGACGTACATTTGTTGTGGTGGAGGATTCTCTATCAAATGGGGCTTCCTTTGTTGTTAGCTCTTACCAGTCTGCCAAGGACTTTCTTCCTCCTGACGTTAGTGATGCACTAAATTTGTCTGAAAAGAGAGCAGCAGAGTTCCTGGGGCCTGCCAAGAGTGCTTTTCAACAGGTATTTTTAAACTTTGGTATACACTTCCCTTTCATGGCTTAATGCTTTTGAATGATTCCAGAGTTGATAGTAATCTTCAGAGAAAAAATAAAAATTGATTGTGGTTTCCAGATTTCCAGAGTTATTCTAAACAATTCATAATATTTCGTAACTTTGAAACTTGTTACATAAAAAAACTGGTTGGTTAATTTGTGAATGGATGCTTTTTTTGTCAAGACATCAGCCCCATTTTTGTTATAGTGGTCCTGTATTTTCTGTTTGACAGATTATGTTAGAAAGTAAACTTTTCATTATAAGCTTAGATTATCCATTCAATCATGTATATGCTGAGTTTTTTGCTATTACAATGACAATTTTCTGAATAATATTCTGTGAACTGAATCTAAACATATTGAAAGCAGGTTTATATTGCTATTGAGGGGTTGGAGGAAAATCTTGGCTTGGATCCAAATGATCCAATCGTTCCATTTGTTATATTCCTTGGCACCTCAGCCACTTTATGGTATGGATATCCTTTTGTTCTTTGAAGGTTGTTTTTCCTTTTCTATTTATACATATAGGAATACAAGTATCCTGCCGTGTGAGAAATTTATATTTCCTATCAGATATGCTGCAGGGTCATTTATCTGGTGCGGACATTCAGTGGTTATGCTGGAGATTTATCTCCTCAATCGACATTGGAGCTCTTGACAGGGAAGGAGAATGCTGTGCTCATTGATGTCCGACCCGAGGCAAGATATTGCATATTTGTTGGCCTTTATATTTGGCTGAGCTGATAATGTTATAAAATCTTTGCCTAACAGAGGCTAAAACAACCAAAATTCTTTTAATTGCCCAGACACAACCTCCAGTGTTCAAATTCATGCTCCTTGGTATTTCCTTTATAAGACTTATAATGAAATATTCTTTGTAAGTGTTTGCTTCTCAAATTTGCCAATGATTGGTTCTTGGAATTTCCTTTGTGAAGGTTATGAGAGAAAAAGAGGGTATTCCTGATCTTCGACGAACAGCTCGCTTTCGTTACGCAAGTGTGACTCTACCTGAGGTTGGCTTATTACTAGCATGTTATTTGACAATATGAATTACAATTGTATCATAACTTTTACAGGGTGGAAGAAGCCATATCGTACTAATGATTTGGGGTTATGCTAAAACAGTTGTAATGATGTATTCTGGAGCTTAGCTCCATACACTATCTGCAATTTTGTTTTCAATATTATTTAATGATTTTTCAGGTTGATGGCTCTTTATGGAAGTTATTGAAGAGTGGAAAAGATCTTGATGATACCTTAACTGCTGCTGTTATTCGGAACTTGAAGATTGTTCAGGTAACTAGTTTTAGGCTTTATATCACTTAAAACTATACCAAGCTAAAAGTTCAAAGGAAGATATTGGACTGGGACCTAGCAACTCTCCGTGCTTTGGTGTTAGTACCATAATTGGTCACCAAGGAGACCTGAAAGTATCGTGCAATCTTCTCCATCTCAAGAACTTCAATCACTATTTGATTTTCTTGGCCCACAATTATGCGAGAAAGAAAATGCTAATTATAAAGAACATTCATATTCAAGTTCTTAGCACTGACCTGGTGACTTTAGATCTATTACCATATTTGTCCAAGGACTGGTTGGTTTGTCATGTGCTTAAAAACTTCATATCCAACAACAGGATCTGTTGCCTAAAACCATGGGAAAATATGATGATTTCGTAATGAATAATGGTTCTCCAGGATCCCTATATCATGCACCATCTTCTGATTTTTCCCTGATTGGCTTGAGTAATGAATAATGAGGTCTATATTGTTTTCTACTCTGTGTAGGACAGGTCCAAGGTCATTATTATGGATGGTGATGGTACTCGTTCCAAAGGAATTGCAAGATCCTTGAGAAAGCTTGGGCTTAAGGCAAGTAGCAAGTCTTTGATGATTCTTTAATGATAGACGTACAGAAGACATGGAAATGAAAAGCCTGAGGAGTGAACTATATATCTATTAGTATTTTTTCTCTATACTGAAAGACCTATGGTCATCTTGGACACATTGGAACTAACGTAGATGCATTATTTTTCATAAGAAAAGATAGCATATATATATTTTTTACTTGAACATAATAAGTAAATGTTTATTCATACAAAGTTAAATAACAGGTACGTTAGTTTTTTCACAACCATTAGTAGGGCTCAACATGATGATTTCGCAAATGTGGATGGTTGAGTAACTGGTTTGTAAATTAGGACTCTGAAGTATGTAATGCAAGATAAAGATTCATATTCTCATTATATAAAGTTATTAGGACTTTTCTTATGGAAATTAGTATGTTCCAAATATTAAGAGAACCACTCAAATGCATGATAATTTTTGGTATTCTGGAATTGGTAAGCAACTTCTTAGATACTAATAACCTGGCGATGTTTAAAATGACAGAAACCTTACTTGGTTCAAGGTGGCTTTCAGTCTTGGGTGAAACATGGTCTTCGTATTAAGGAACTCAAACCCGAGACGACACTTACCATACTCAATGAGGTATTTATCACTTGGATGCTGCTTCTTCTTTTAAGTTCTAATGGTGTTTTCTCCTTTTTTCTCTTTTCATAATACCACGTTTGAGCTTTTCACTTAAGCACAGTTGTAAAAATTGTATCATTTCAGGAAGCTGAGGCAATTCTGGAGAATATCAATCCTTCTAGTGCTCAGGTTCTTGGATATGGTGTGGTAAGATAAATTGCCTGCATGGTACCTTAAATTCCAACTTAATCAAAATATCTTCAGAATGATCTATGAAACACATCAGGATAGATTGATGATGAGTGGGATTTCATAGAGGCTAATGGTTATCTGACCTCTTGGGTTTTCTGTATGTTATAAAAATGTTTGATTCCCAGGCAATTTCAAGTGCAATTCTGTACTAATAAATGCAATTACTTTCTGTACAGGGACTGATTGCGGCATCGTATGCACTATTAGGCGAGTATATATGTTATGTTCTTTAACATTATTCTATAACATTCCAGCTTTACCCCACTTCCCCAATAAGAAAATCCCAACCCAAACTCACCACCTGATAACCACCTCACCCCCATCATCTCCGTTGCCGACGTCGGCCCACGCCGGCCACCTCTCTCTCTCTCTCTCTCTCTCTCTCTCTCTCTCTCTCTCTCTCGCCAGATCTGTGAGGTTCTGAACATTAAATATTTCACTTGGTCACAGAAGCCAAAGATTGGTCAGAAAGCACTCGGAGAAAAGGACATTGGGAGAGGAACCATAACGAGAGAGAGAGAGAGAGAGAGAGAGAGAGAGAGAGAGAGAGAGAGAGAGAGGAAAGGGTAGTTGCCGGCCACAGAGGTGATGGGATGGGTGGCTGTCAGGTGGTGGGGGTTTGGGGCTGGGTGTTATTTTTCTGTTAATTTTTTGTTTTGTTATTGTTTTATATTTTATTTTAGCGGAGAGTAAAGTTGGCATTTTAAGGGATTTTTTTTTTGAAAGAGGGCGGTTTCAAAAGATGGGGAGTGGCAGTAAAATTTTATCGTATTCATTTGCTTGTTCTTTTTTGGTTTGGGGTTTCTTCTTCTTTCCTAATTAAGCATGATCCATCCTATTTCAGAGTGGGAGAAGACATTGCAATTGATTGGCGTTGTTGGCCTTGGTCAGGTATTAGAATCTTCCTAGAATGAGTGCTTAAGTCAAAGTATTTACTTCCATATCTCAGGTTATGTTGAATCAAATTTTCAACGTGTTCCTAAAGTTTTTGGAATGTCTGTTTTGTTTCTGTCCCCGGTTGTTTGTTGTTCAGAAATATAACTATCATATGGTAGATGTCAAATGATAAAAAGTCTAGATTAGTTGCTGAATTCTATTTAAGTTCACATAGTGACATAGGGGTGGGCATTTGTGCTAAAAAAAACTGAATACTGATAAGAAACTTACATTTAAGAAATTCATATAGTCTCTGGTTCTTCCCCTTTCTCATTGCTCTTTTCATTGACTACACCAGACCATTTACCGACGGGTGGCAACTTATGAGAATGCTGAAGATTTCAAGCAAGATGTGAGGTAAACCCCAAAATTTAACATTCTTTTTAATGTGAATTTAATGTCTTGTTCAGAAGAAATGATGTGACAGATTGTCCTCTTAACACTAGATTGCACCTTTCACAGTGATGTTGGAGTCCTATCAACAGCCAAATGCTGCTTAATATAAATTTTGTTGATTCAAAATGTGGTCTGATTGTGGTCTCTATGTTCCGTGAAGGCTGCTGCTTGTGCCTGTTAGAGTTGGAGCTCAGGCATTTTCGTGGGCTGCTGGAAAATTGGAATCAAACGGCATTGGACTACCAACATCTCCTTCATCTTCAGATGTTAAAAACCGGGTATTGCAGGCTGCTGCAAAGCATGAATCTCAACCGTCTGATACTGAAGGTATCCAAGAGTCATCTCTTGAATCAACAATTCCGGTCAATGACAGTGTAGATCTCTCCGAAGCATAAGGTTGATATTTCAGCAGCCAACAAAGAACAAAGGTTGATATTTTCTAGCAGTAGGCAGTCCTTCCATTAGAGCCTCATGCTGTAGCTTGAAATGTGATCTTAGCTGTATTAGCAGTGAATGAAGGTTGAGTTAATTAACTGATGATTCTCTAAGAAGATGCACTATATGGTGATTGGCCTTTTGTGCAGAATTATAGCATAGTCGTTATGTTTCTTCCTAATGAACTGAAGTGAGTTTTGTGCATCTTGCATAAAACAATTATTCAATTTTCAGTTGATGCCAACAAACACGCACCAACATGGATATATAGGGGAAGCCGTCATCATGTACAGATTTTGGTAGCAGTCAATATATGGTTATAGTAAGACTCATTACACGCCACGCCAATCAACAAATGCTAACTAACCACGTTGTCATAGATTTTCCGATGAGATCAAATTTTTAATTTTTAATTTTTTCCTTTTGTAGTCGATTAAAAGTAGACTGTAAACCGTACTTACTATAACAATAAGGATGCTTGTTTATTCAAAAGCCAACAAGGCAAGTTGGGTCTCTCAAGTTTCATCCGTTTACAAGGCAGTTAATCTTTACCCGCTAATTCTTTTGTTGACAAACCAACCAATAAAACTTCTAAGAATAAGGATGTTGTTCACTTCCCGACTCCCAACCAATAAAACTTTGTTCTTTATACGATTGATGAAAATAAGAGCATTCACAAAAAACAAATCATGTTTTGTTTTATCTTTTTGCACAACGAAACATGCCATCACTTTCCATACATCATAATTTCAAAGACTTATTCAATAAAATTTGATCTGGTTAGGTACTTTTTTACCCAAAAGTTAAAATAGAATTATTAGAAAGGTTTTGATTAGAGACAAGAAGTCTCAGAAACAGAAAGGGTTCCTTTTTCTTTTGGTCGAAACAGAGAGGTATTTGGAAATGACATATATAGTTGGAAATAATTTTGGTATACCATTTTCGGTAGCCTTTTCTAATATTAGTTGTTGCCTTTAAGACTGTTATTGCACAGGTCAGATTTGCAGAGATAGAGACATTCCATGATGATTTATCTGCAAAACTAGCAAAAACCAGCGTTTTCAGGAGCACTATTTTATTGAACCCCTCCCCCTCCTCCTCCGTCTCTCTCAACCGCAAAAATGGTCAAACCCAGTTGGGCATTTGTTCTCACCTACTTCATCATCCTCCTCAACCTTCATCTGGGCAGTGTTTTTGCAACTATTCCCACAGACGCACTTGCCCAACAGAAATTGGACAAAGTTCTTGAGCTCCCTGGTCAGACCTTCAATCTGAGCTTTGCACACTATGCTGGGTATGCCACTGTCAATGAAGATTCTGGGAGGGCTCTCTTCTACTGGCTTGTTGAGGCTGCTGAGGACCCTGGTTCTAAGCCTATTGTTCTCTGGCTAAATGGAGGTTGAGCTTCAAATTTTTGCATAAGCTTCTCGTTTATCTTTGTGATAGTGCTGTTTTGACTTCCCTTGCTGTTAAATGTTGTACGTCCGTCCATTTTGTTTACTATTTGTGTTATGTTCTGTAATATTAGGAATACATTTCTGGAATTTTTTTTTTTTTTGAAGGCGGCCAGAATTCTTTCTAGTGATCGAATAAACTTGCTTAATTTCCTATTCGTTTATTAATGGTTGCTTCGTTTTATGAAAGCTTTGTATTTATCTCTCGAGTGCTCTTTGGCTATTACTGTTTTGTTTCCCAATTTGGTATTTTTATTGATTTAGAATTTTTTCTTTCTGAATGGTTACTCACCTTCTTAGGACCTGGATGTTCATCAATTGCTTATGGGGAGGCAGAGGAAGTTGGTCCATTTCATATTAAGGCAGACGGGAAGACCCTATATTTGAATCCTTACTCTTGGAATCAAGGTGGGAAGCTTCTCATAACTTGTTAGAGGAGGTTATTAGGATTTTTTCGTTTTAATTATCGTAATGAATTATGTCAGCCAAAACTTAACAGATATAAAAAGATACCAGCCAGAGGTTACAGGTTGTTTTATGTGTGAATTGTGTATGTGAGAAATATTTCAAGATGTGTATTATCAATTATGTATGTGAGTTCCCCTTTATAATACTTGCTGCGGATGTAAGGGGCTTGGAGTTTAAGTGGTTAAGAGTCATTACCCCTGCACCCGAGGTCCCCTGTTCGAAATCCCCCTTCCCCAATATCCCTTGTATTAAAACCAAAAAACAAAAAAAACAAAAAAAACTTGATGCGAATTATAGGTCTCAGGACTATAGCATCATTTTACTCGGATATAGTGCTTCAAATAGGTTGTTCTCTTACTTGTTTAAAAGCATCTTAGCAAATGAGCATATGCGTTCCTCTCAGTAAGCACATGATTGCTGAGCAAGCGTGCATGCACCTTTTTTCTTTGTGTCTCTCTTGTTTATCTCGTACTTTATGCTTGATGTTGCTTTATTCCACTGCATCAAGCGTGGTACTTACAGTGACTGTAGAATATATTTTTAGATTGATAAAACCACATCTTAGTAGTTCTTTACAAAATGTCTAATTGCTTTTACCTTTTTGCAGTTGCTAACATTCTATTTCTCGATTCACCTGTTGGAGTTGGTTTTTCTTATTCAAACACTTCCTCTGATTTGCTATCCAATGGAGATAAAAGAACGGGTACTTTTCCATGTCTCATTTTTAGGCTTTGAGCTATTTATGTTGTTAGCTTATTATGCACATTAGATTATAATTATGTTGTTTTGCAGCCGAAGACTCTCTAGCATTTCTATTGAAATGGTTTGAGCGCTTTCCCCAGTACAAGGGAAGAGAATTTTATATCACTGGAGAGAGCTATGGAGGTAGACAAACCTACTTTGCTTGTTTGCTTTTACATCATGTCATTCACCTTTTTCCCTTCCAATAGTAAACATGTAAAACTTAAACTAAATGCAATATATCTCTATTCTCATGTCTTTGCGTGTGTGTTGTAAAGGGAGTACTTCGTTCCATTTTATGTTTTATTCTATTTTTATTACTTAGTATGTTGGTGAGGTAGGGGAGTGGTACATTATTACCTCCCATCTTTTGGTTCTCTTAGTATACTTATTGCTTTGGGATGCAGTATATCACGTTCACTCGGAACATTGGTTGACTAAAGCAACCTCATCAGGGCTCCCTTCCCACCATTAAAAAAGAAAACTAATTACAGAATTGTAGCTTTTTCAGTCTGGATATTGTAACAAATAGAAAGTTACTTCAGTTAGTGGTTTCAGGACAAGAGGAATGGGGTTTGAGATAGAAGCCTAACAACACATGCAAAATCAGTAGCAGCTCTACGTTTATTTATCTTATTCATGCATAACATGTTCGAATTTCTTGTGTTGTATTTTGGTATATTTTGTACGACTTGGTTATGTATTCTAGTTTTAACCACCCAAAACTTGTGTACCAGGACATTATGTTCCTCAGCTAAGCCAAGCAATTGTGAAGTACAACTTGGAAACTAAGGAAAAAGCAATTAATCTGAAGGGTTATATGGTATAGACTTGGTGATTTTCTATCGCAAAGGTTTGGGGATATTGTACATTGTGTAAACACATTAAAATAACGAAGTATGTGTTATGCAGGTGGGCAATGCTCTGACTGATGATTATCATGATCATTTGGGAGTTTTCCAGTTTATGTGGTCGGCTGGTTTGATTTCTGATCAAACATACAAGTCGCTGAACCTTCTTTGTGATTTCCAGTCATTTATACACACCTCAAATTCATGTGACAATATTTTAGACATTGCTAGTGCAGAACTTGGAAACATTGACCCTTACAGCATTTACACTCTTGCATGCCCTGCTAATGTTAGCCAGTCAAATCGGCTGCTGAAAAGAATGCATGTGAGTGCAATAAATTGTCTACTACGTTCCATGTGAGCTATTTTTTACTTTAAATTTCTTTTCTTTCCCCTCCCCCTCCCTCTTCCCCACCAAAGAAAACAATGTAAAACGAATCTCCTTGCTAGATGTATTCAGCACATTCTAAATGTTTCAAATTGCCAACCAGGATGATTTCACTCTTATGAATTTATTTAGCCTCGTGAATAACTGTATTTACCTCAAACTGAGGTCTCAAATCTTTCAATGATAGTTGACTTATTGTCATACTGATGATGGAATGTGATGCCATTTGATAGAAGGTGGGCCGCATCAGTGAGAAGTATGATCCTTGCACAGAGGCACACTCAGTTGTGTACTTCAATCTACCCGAGGTTCAAAAGGCTCTCCATGTTAATCCAAATCATGCACCATCTAAGTGGGCAACCTGCAGGTATAAACCAATGAAAAGAGTGCTTCAAAGCTTTTGTTTACTTTAGAACTTATGGTTTCAAATGAGCTAGTCCATCACTAGCTCAAGATTGCTTTGGCTATCTGGAAATTCATCCCTACTGAATTGCTACACCTGTACAATACCACCAGTTCTGGTTTGCAAGAGCAAGAAACCATATTTGTCTGTGATAAATATGGACTTTACTTTAAACTTATGGTTAGGAGATAAAAAATTCATTGAAGTTTTGGTCAATCACCATTTTTGTCTCCATCTCTGGGTTGGGGAGCTGAAGCTGGGCAAATGTGCCTTGCCTGGAACTGGGATATATTGTCCTAATTTGCTTCTGCAATTTAAACCACATATCAAAATTTTATTTCACCTGCTTATATAAGCATGTCATGTGAGAGTGTATTTGGTTTTAAAAGTGATGACCTTGATTGACAAGGCACAGTGGAAAAGTTGACATATTATGTGTATCCATTTTTTTGCTGTTTTGCAGTGATGTGGTATACACCACTTGGCAGGATTCTCCTAGGACAGTGCTGGACGTCTACAAGGAGCTGATACATTCAGGACTTCGTATATGGATGTTCAGGTCCCTCTCAACACCTTGCAGATATAGATTTGATGATTACTTGTTTAAACTTTTTGATTAGTCACATCACAGTTTTAGATTCTAATTAAATGATTACATATATGAATTTCATCTAGTAGACCAAAATATTCACTCAATACTTTTCGTTACCATTGTCTTTATATGAGTAGTTTGCATCATTTACAGGAGCCATTTTCATATAACTAACATGTTGGTAATCATCCTACTTTTGCTATTTTTGCATCTATGGCAGTGGTGATACAGATTCCGTGATCCCAGTTACATCTACCCGATACAGTATAGACGCTCTTAAGCTTCCAACTGTCAAGCCCTGGCGTCCCTGGTATGATGATGGACAGGTAAAGCAGCTTCTGGGAACTATTTTCTTCCCATATCTCTACTCATAAACAGAATACTGAAATGGGATACAGTTCTTGTTCCAAGTCTTGTCAATTATACAAGTATTTCTTTGAAATTTTCCCAACTTATGGAAGTAGGCATTAATACAATTAGGCTTCGTTAACAGGTTGGAGGATGGACACAAGAATATGCTGGGCTGACATTTGTGTCAGTGAGGGGAGCAGGCCATGAAGTCCCTTTGCACAAACCCAAGCAAGCGCTCACACTCATCAAAGCTTTCCTGTCAGGATCTTCAATGCCTTCTTCAGAACTTGTCAGTGACTCTTGAAGGTTTCTTTTCGCAATTGGCCCTTGAATTGGCAGGAAAAATTCATGCAGTGTTATGCTTGGTTACTTACTATGCATTACTGCGGAAGTGGTCACATTTAACACCCAAGGATCCAGTACGCATTGTTTCTCTGGGAAACAATAAAGATAAACTTTAGGGTTTTACGTTGTTGTAATTTAAGAAGAAGAAACCAAGATAAAGGAACTTGAGAGTGGCTGTCATTTTGAAGTTAGAACAAGCTCTGCCATTCAATAATCATGTACTGCTATGCAAGATTTTACCCTTGTCTTTAAGACGACATGTCACTACGACATTTCCACAAATCTTTATTTTTCTTGAACATGAGTTTATGAAGTGAATAAGTTCATCAAGAACCAAGAAAAATACTAATTCTTAACTTGTCTTAATGGACCTTGAATTGAAGAACAACATGAGCGAGTGATATTGGGGGCGGGAGATTTGAATACTGAAGGGGGGTGAATGCTCTTACCAAGAGGAAATAAAAAGAGTTGAAAAAACAGGAAATTAGCTGCAGACGCATACTAAAAAAAAATCGCGGAGGTTAATGGGGCCTACGAATTAGAAAAGCCCATAATTTAATAACAGGCCCAATTCAGGTCTACAAGTTTGGGCCGAAATGAGAATGAGCATTCATTGGTTTGTCATCATCAGCCCTACCCAAGGCTTTCCAATGCTTCCCTTCTTGTCGGCTCTCTCTCTCTCTCTGTATTTCACCACAACTATCTCCTCCTATGTAAAACGGTACCTCCTCCTGTCCTCCTCTTTTCAATACCAATGGTGCTGGGAGCTTACTCATCCTAACCAAGCTAGGTATGCATCTCTCTCTCTCTCTCTCTCTCTCTCTCTCTCTCTCTCTCTCTCTCTCTCTCTCTCTAAATTGTCGATTTGTGCAAGTCATGCATGACCCAGGTTCCGATCAAGCTGGATTGGTACGCATATGTTCATGGGTCCGACCAACATGGTCATTAAGTCTAACCAATCTTCTTCTTCTTTGTTAAATTGAATGCTTCATCTTATTTAAACAAACTGCATGCTCAATTAACTCTACTCACTAAACTTTTAGTAATGCTCATTACCTGTTCGATAATTCTCGTACGGAATGTTACAAATTGGAATCAAAGTGCCTAAATATTATAAAAAGTTTCTATCTTTATTTTCTTTGGGGGGTGGGGTGTTCTTAGTGCATTTACAAATTACGTCTTCAGGGAGTGAAACGGAAAAAGTGAATCGTTAAATGCACTAAGAACACCCCATCGTTTAGATGATGAAAATTTTCGCCAAGTAAAGCTCAAAAAGTTGTATGGTTTGTGTTAAAGATTACTACGTCGTCATTCTGAGGTATGGTAGGCCAGCAGGATTATGTTATCAGTAAATAAGTAGGGATCGGTAATTTCTTTCTCTTTTTAGGTTACAAGCTTTGTTATAGATTCTGGTAGGCATATGGAGATTGGTGTTTGTTTATATCACAGTTTGATGTTATATTTTAATATTACAGTTCCATATTTAAGTCTGTATTCGTCTTAAGGATGTAGAATCCAATTCCTCTATGAGTGGTGCAAAGTGATTGCGCTTCATGCTACTGCAACCTGGGCTGCCTAATTGACTTAATCTTTCATTGCCCAGATATGTTACCTTTGATGATTGAACATTGAGGGCACTATTTTTTTTTTCCGAAAAGGGCACCAAATAGAGGTCAGTGTAAACTTTTCCAAGAATTTGTTCCAGTGTATATATAACTTCATCTTATTGCAGTTAAAACTTAAAACACAGAATGGGACTTAAGA
The DNA here is from genome assembly GCF_000346465.2 of Prunus persica. Lineage (NCBI taxonomy): Eukaryota > Viridiplantae > Streptophyta > Magnoliopsida > Rosales > Rosaceae > Prunus > Prunus persica. The sequence goes on along the minus strand of NC_034015.1, from coordinate 21,966,740 downwards.
TACCATTGATGTTGCAGGAACAAAAGGGGAAAAAGGCTGAGGGGCAACAAAAATGGTGGTTACCAGTTCTAATCCCCACAACAAGGAGATTGTCGTCAGGAAGAGGATTGCGAGCATGTATCTCTCTCTCTCTCTCTCTCTCTCTATATATATATATATATATATAGGGAGATTCTCCAATAAGTATTTTATGTTAAGGATTGGTTACATACTTCTAATCTTGGCCGTTGGATTGCATTCATTAAATGTGTTGGTAGCTTCTTAGATGCAATTCAACAGCCGAGATTAGAAATATGTAACGAATCCTTAACTTAAATACTTATTGGAGAAAAATTTGTAGTGTGGTGGTTGTTTACTTTGAGTTTGTATGAATGAGTAAAAACAATGGGTCTGCTTTTAAAAGGCATTCAAGGTTAAGGATTAAGAAAGTATAGAATCTTTTGGTGTATTAAGTATTGGAAGTGATTGTTAGTGCTCATTTATTGAACTGTAATTTTTAAGCACTGTTTTTCTTTTTGGCATAAAGTGGTATATTCAGTAATATGTACTGTTAGTTATACTATTTGCTTCTCTCTTAGCCAATATATTATGCATCTCTGATGGAGATGGTTCACTGTCTAGATTCAATAAACGGGAAGAGGATTTTCCGTCCTTGAAAGAATACAATGATTACTTGGAGGAAGTGGAGGACATGAGTAAGTTTTTCAGCTTAGGTGTTTCTTATATTTTTGATGAAAAGAGTTAGGCTGACAAAAAAAAAATCATTCTCTGGTAGCATTTAACTTGATCGATGGAATAGATGTCCCTGCTATTGAAGCAAAAATTGCAAAGTATCAGGAAGAAAATGCTGAACAAATAATGATTAATAGAGCCCGTAAGGTACTTCAAAATAAAATCACAGTGTTTTATCCTTTCCTTTCTTTTTTTGGTTCCTAACCTGCTGGCTTTGCTTTATGAGATTTAAGTCGTAATGCTGCCTCCACATTACTTGAAGAAAAAAAGAAGTTCCCAATGCTGGCAATAGTGAACTATTTAATATTTTTCTGCAAAATCTGTGCCAAGGTTCTGATGCTGGTGTTATTAATTGAATAGGCTGAAGAGCTTGCTGCAGCTCTAGCAGCAAGCAAGGGACATCCTGCACAGAATGATACTGATGCGGTAAGAATGGAGTTATTTCATGTATCATCATTTCCTTCTGAGTTCGTAATTGTGCTGCAAGCACCAACACTTGAGTCTGGTACACAACACTTGAATCTGGTACACGACCACTCCAAGCACCAACACTACCACTTCAAGCACACACAGTGCAGTGAAGCACCGAAGAAAAACCACACTTATGCTATTGATTGTTCAGTTGTATAATTTCCAAATGTAATGATTGTACTGATGAGCTATTTTCAATAGAAATTCATTTTTTTTATGAGTTTATTTTTCTAAATTGTGCCAGTTTTCCAGCCCAAAGGGAAGTACATAATTTTTTTAACTGATTTTATGTGTTTATTGACAGGCTCTGAGCCAAGGCTCTCAAGCAGGATTTGGTACTGGTACACAGGGGCAGTATGCCCCTACAGTTGCAGGACAACCACGACCAACTGGCATGGGTCCACAACCACTACCACTTGGAGGGGGGCATGATATGCACGGATATGCTGTTGACGATGAAGAAATGATAAAGCTCCGAGCAGAGAGAGGTGGTAGGGCAGGAGGGTGGAGTGTAGAGATAAGCAGGAAGAGGGCACTCGAAGAAGCCTTCAGTAGCATTTGGGTTTCGTAGGATCATAGTGTTATTAAACTCTGTAATGTAATATATGGCCTTTCATGTAAGAGCAGCAACCTGTGTTCTTTCTTATATCTAAAAGAAGTTTCAGATTGTTGGCTGTGGGGTGAGGGATAACAAATGAGGATAAAGATATCATGTATCAGTACAAAAACCAGATTTTTGGCTGAGTTCTATAAGTAATTATATTTTTGGATGTTCATGTATTTTTGAGGTTCTACAATAAATTAATGAAGCAGATACTTTCTCATCTCAAAATATTTTTGTATTTTCTCATCTCATGCTTATATATTTTATCTTTTTAAAGTTTATCCACCTAAAATTTTCTCTATGGCATAATCACCCCAAAAGAGCTTTGAGGAAAAAAAAAAAATTCAACGGGAAAACAAAAATCAGGCCAATGCACTTGCTAGCTAACAAAGAATAACAGGGGTGTAGGACCTTTAAGAATCACCGACCAATAAAATCCTGAAAGCGCTAACTTTCCTTTCCTCCACTGCTTCAAACTCCATTATCTCCAACTCTACTGCTTCACCTTCACCCACTCCGTCATTTGGGCATTTGGGTATTCGGGTTTCTCATTTCTTTCTCCCACCGCACTTCTTAAACTGAAATTACACTTCTTCTGCACCGACTATTCATTCGGGTGAGTAATTGATGCATTGAACTTGCTTTTGTATCATGACCTCACTGAAGTTTTCTGTTTCTCTGGAGACATTTGATTCTTCAAAGAAGTTCAATTTCTCTGCAGTCAATTCTGTTTGCTACAGTCATGTTAGTAGAGCTTCGGTAGTCAATTCTTCGAATAGAGTCGATCGTATTAAGGTCTCTGGGTTCAAATTTGAATTGTCGAGCATTTCGGAACTGAATCAAATGAGTGAAGAAACCACGCTGTCTCTGTCCTCGAATAAAAATAGAGTAGATGAGAGTTTGGCTGAACAAAACCTGGATTTCAGACAAGCAAGTGCGAAGGAGTCTCGCGGCCCAAAGAATGAGGTCAAAAGGGAAAAGGGTTTGAAGTCTAGTTCAAGAAAGAGTAGGTGGGTACGGGAATTGGAGAATTTGTTTGTGAATGATGGGGAACTTGATGTTGATTACTCTGTTATCGGGTCTGACTTGAGCTTGGAGCATTGCAATGATATTTTGAAACGGCTCGAGAGGTGTAGTGATGTCAAAACTCTCAGATTCTTTGAGTGGATGAGAAGCAATGGGAAATTAGAACGCAATGTGAGTGCTTTCAATTTAGTTTTGCGGGTAATGGGTCGGAGAGAAGATTGGGATGGAGCTGAAAAATTGGTTCAGGAAGTGATTGCTGATTTGGGATGTGAACTGAATTATCAGGTTTTCAACACGCTTATTTATGCATGTTGTAAACTGGGGCGACTTGAGTTGGGAGGAAAGTGGTTTCGAATGATGCTGGAACATGAGGTCCAGCCGAACATTGCAACATTTGGTATGCTAATGGTACTTTACCAGAAGGGATGGAATGTTGAGGAGGCAGAGTTTACTTTTTTTCAAATGAGGAACTTTGGAATTTTATGTCAATCAGCGTACTCGTCAATGATCACAATTTACACCCGCTTGAATTTATTTGAAAAAGCAGAAGAGATCATTGGCTTATTGAAAGAAGATAGAGTGAGACTGAATCTGGATAATTGGTTGGTAATGATTAATGCTTATTGTCAGCAGGGTAAAGTAGATGATGCTGAACTAGTATTGGTCTCCATGCAAGAAGCAGGGTTTTCTCCAAACATTATTGCATACAATACATTGATAACTGGATATGGGAAGGCATCTAAAATGGATGCTGCTGATCACCTATTTCAGGGCATAAAGAATGCCGGACTAGAGCCCGATGAAACAACTTACCGTTCCATGATTGAAGGTTGGGGTCGAGCTGACAATTATATGGAAGCAGAATGGTATTATAAAGAGCTCAAGCGGTTAGGGTACAAGCCTAATTCGTCTAACCTGTACACACTAATAAACTTGCAAGCCAAACATGAGGATGAAGAGGGGGCCATAAGGACGCTTGATGATATGCTGACAATGGGGTGCCAATATTCATCAATTCTTGGTACTCTTCTGCAAGCATATGAGAAGGCTGGAAGGGTTGATAAAGTGCCTCGCCTTTTGAGAGGTTCTTTTTATCAACACATTCTTGTCAGCCAGACTTCTTGTTCCATTCTTGTCATGGCTTATGTGAAACACTGCTTAGTGGATGATACTATGAAAGTGTTGAGGGAGAAACTGTGGAAGGATCCACCTTTCGAAGATAACTTGTATCATTTGTTAATTTGCTCGTGTAAAGAGTTGGGTCATCTAGAGAATGCTGTTAAAATATACAAGCAAATGCCCAGATATGATGACAAGCCAAACATGCACATCATGTGCACAATGATTGACATCTATATCATCATGGGTCTATTCACTGAAGCAGAGAAAATTTATGTTGAGTTGAAATCTTCTGGAGTCGCCTTGGACATGATTGCCTATAGCATTGCTGTAAGAATGTATGTAAAAGCTGGTGCTTTGGAAGATGCTTGCTCTGTTCTAGACACAATGGACAAACAGGAGGGCATTGTTCCAGACATTTATATGTTCCGAGATATGCTTCGTATTTATCAGCGATGTGGAAGGCTTGATAAGTTGAAAGATCTCTACTACAAACTCTTGAAGAGTGGAGTGACTTGGGATCAGGAAATGTACAATTGTGTCATAAACTGCTGTTCTCGTGCTTTGCCAGTTGATGAGATCTCGGAGATTTTTGATGAGATGCTTCAATGTGGGTTTGTTCCTAATACCATCACCTTCAATGTCATGCTCGATGTATATGGGAAAGCAAAGCTTCTGAAGAAGGCTAGGAAGTTGTTCTGGATGGCCCAAAAGTGGGGTTTGGTTGATATGATCTCTTACAATACTATTATAGCTGCTTATGGGCGAAATAAAGACTTAAGAAACATGTCTTCGACATTTGGAGAGATGCAGTTTAAAGGATTTTCAGTTTCCCTTGAAGCATACAATACTATGTTGGATGCTTATGGGAAAGAGAGCCAAATGGAGAGATTTAGAAGCGTTTTGCAGAGAATGAAGGAAACAAGCTGTGCTTCGGATCACTACACGTACAACATTATGATCAATATCTATGGAGAGCAAGGATGGATTGATGAAGTTGCTGACGTGCTGACTGAGTTGAAAGAATGTGGACTCGGACCTGATCTGTGCAGCTATAACACGTTGATTAAGGCATATGGAATTGCAGGAATGGTCGAAGATGCTGTTCATTTGGTCAAGGAAATGAGAGAAAATGGTATACAGCCTGATAAGATAACCTACATCAATCTCATTAATGCACTGCGAAAAAATGATGAATATTTGGAGGCTGTAAAGTGGTCCCTGTGGATGAAGCAGATGGGGTTGTAAAGTTTACATTGCTCATTGCTCATGTATATAATTTACGGCAATTTTCCTTTTATGCCTCTCAATAATACTGATAAGATGGCTTTGTGGTCTTATAAATAAATAAAATCCGTTTTGTTTTACTTATTTATTCGCTAGTTGAGCTAGCCATCGTGCCTTCTCTTACAAGATACGTCATTCTTGAATTAAGTTACGCGGTCCGAAACCACTGTCCTGCGATTATGTATTTTTCTGGCCTGAGCTGTCTTCCAAACTTGCCCTTGCAAAACAAGCTTGGAAGGAAACGGTGCCCGCTCATATACTAGCCCAAGATGTTCTGAATGAATGAGTAGATTTAAAGTGATTCACAACATTTGGATAATGATGCTTGGTAACTTTCAAGCAAACGGGAAGAGGCAGAGTTATCCGGAAATCAATGGAAATAAACAAACAGTTTAATTCAGGTCTACATATAAAATGTGTGTAAAGCAACTGTCTAAATGCAAGTTTTCAAAAGAGGTGCCACGTATAGCCGGGCGGCTATACTATTTATTTAAAACAAATAGGAGCCAAGTATGGCCTCGCGGCCAGACCATTTTTTAAAAAAGGTAACACGTATAGCCGGGCGGCTATACTACTTATTAAAAAAAAAGGTGCCAACTAAAACCGGGTGGCTATACCTTATCTATTTTTTTTTAAAAGAAAAGCACAGTATAGCCGCTCGATTATACTTTTTAGGGAAATTTGCATAAATACCACTTGAACTTTGAGGCATGTGCGTCATTGCCACATGAACTTTTAATTTTAATTTTTAACCACCTAAACTTTGTAGAGTGTTGCAATCCATCACCTACGTCTAATTCCGTTAAAATTTCCCTTAAATGTAAGAGCATTTTTCTCTGTCTCTATAATTAAAAATAATTATAAAACAACATAATTTAAAAAAATGAAAAAATAAAGTTAACCTAACTATCACGAATGTAAGGGCAGAATAGAGTTGCGCACATATTAGCATTAATGGCCAATTCGAGGGTGAAATGGAATTGATGGTGTGTCAACCCCCTCCCTCACTGGTCCAAGTTCTTTCTATTGATGGCCTTCTTGGCCCCCCCTAGTTTTTGTTCTATTGTGCCCTCAAGCATCTTCATAGGCTGGGAAGAGTGCTTTTTTCCCTACTGGTCTAGTCGAGGTGTTGATGCGTGAGGTGTTTTGATGTGTATCGGATGCTTTTATGGTTATCTGTTACGTATTTTGTTTGGCTTGTTTTAGCCTTTTGAATGATATTGATGGTGTATGCACAGCGTTGGGTGAGGGGGAGGGGGAGACAAATTCTCGTTGGTTTTTTTTTCTTCCAAGATCCATGAAAACCATATGAAGAATTTGCCTAACTTTTTTTTTAATTTCCCAAGATCTATGAAAACCATAGCTCTACCTTTTTCAAATCTTCCAAGAACTATGAAAATCATGTGAAAACTAAGGCCTGAATCTTTGTGTGTTTTATAACCTACCAAAATCTCATATTTCTTCCAATTTAGAGGGTTATATTCAATTGGGATTTTAATTTCACAAGTAATCTAACTTCTCATTATTGTTGGTGATTGATATTTCTATTTCTTTTTCTTTTTAAAATTTAGTTTTTATTTATTTATAATTCTCTTTAAGTGCGGTGAATTGACTGAAATACCTTTGCATTTAACAGAAACTTTAACGGCGTTAGACATAGGTGGTGGATGACAATACTTTATAAAGTTCAGGTGGTTAAAAATTAAAATTAAAAGTTCAGGTGGTAATGGTGCACATACCTAAAAGTTCAGGTGGGATTTATGCAAATTTCCCTACTTTTTATTTTAAAAAGGAGCAACGTAAAGCCACGCAGCTAAACTATTTAATTTTTTTTAAAATAGAAGCCCAGTATAGCCGAGTGGCCGTATGATTTATTTAAAAATAGAAGGTGCAAAGTATAGCCGACTATACTATTTATTATTTTAAAAAAAGGGCCCATATACAGCCGTTCGACTTTACGATTTTTTTAAAAAGGACCCAAGTATAGCCGATCGGCTATCCTATTTAACGGCTATACTCATATTTTTTTAAAAAGGAGCCACATATAGCCGATCGGCTATACTATTTATTTATAAAAAAGGTGCTAAGTCTAGCCGACCAGCTTTACTATTTATTTAAAAAAAATAACCAAACAGGTCTAGCCGCGCGGCTATACGATTTATTTTTTAAAAATAGGACCCAAGTCTAGCCGTGCGGCGATACTATTTATTTATTTTAAAAGGGAAACCAGTGCTATACTACTAATTTTTTTTTTAAAAATAGTATAGCCGGGCGGCTATACTATTTTTTTTAAGAGGACCAAAGTATAGCCGTGCGGCTATACGATTTATTTTTTAAAACGAAACAGGTATAGCCTACCGGCTATACGATTTATTTTTTTAAAAAAGGATCCAATGATAGCCGCGCGGCTGTGCAATTTATTTAATATAAACGAACCCAGTATAGCCGCGCGGCTATACTATGGCAAAAGAAGCTTGGAAGGAAAGGGTGCCCATGCTCATATACTAGCCCAAGATGTTCCGAATGAATGAGTAGATTTAAAGTGATTCACAACATTTTGATAGAACCATCAATGAAGTTCCTTCATTTCTTTACAGTTCTTGCCCAAAAATTTGCAAGAACTTTTCACTCACAATTTTACATGTATTTAGAGAGTGAGCTTTTCCCCCTTCTATAGATACAGCATATGTAATGCATCGGAATACATAGAAAGGAAACAATACATGATTTTTGCACCATTAAGATGAACTCCACAAAATTAGCTCCAACAGCCAGGACGCACTTGCCGCCTTGTGTCTGCCTCTCTTGCCTCCGAAAAAATTGTTCCACATTAAAGAACTTCTAAACAGCTTTGAATTTCAGTAGAAGCGTCTCCTTTACTGTACATGGGTCACTTCTAAAATAGAGCCAGATCATTAACATTTACGATGATCACCACCCCATCAGAATCAGACTTGCTGATCATGGGAATCAGAATTTGTTCTTTCACTTTTCAAAAAAGGAACCTTAGGCTTCTGTTTCCCAGCTCAACTTGCTGCCCCTATCCAAATGAACTTTTAACAAAGCTTCTTGGTCAATTTGGGGGTATCCAAATGTACTCTTAACAAAGCTTCTTGGTCAATTTGGGGGTGCATATGATACAAGTGACAATGCTTTCCACATACTGTTATCATCGCTGCTCATGACTGGAAATTCAGTTGAAAAAGTATGGAGATTCTAGAACCTGTAGCAAGTCAAAGTCGCCTCTTTCTGGGAGTGGAGGAAAAGTCAATGCTGGATATGATGCTTGGAAACTTTCAAGCAACTGGGAAGAGGCAGAGTTTTCAGGAAATCAATGGAAATAAACAAACAGTTTAATTCAGGTCTACATATAAAATGTGTGTAAAGCAACTTTCTAAATGCAAGTTCTCAAACAATTAGAAGCAGTTTGACCATTTCATTATATCATAAAGTAAAAATTAGGGAGAAGCTGAAAGGAGTCTTTCAATGCACAAGTTTTCTACAATGAAGACGCATTCGTAACTTCTTAAACTTCATCTTGAAACCTTGTGAGGAGACATCAAAACAAACTTAAGTAGCCTCGAGAAATCATTGTGTCAAATACAAGTCATTCCACTCAAGTTGCTTTTAAACAAGCCAGAGAAAGATCTGAATTTATGAGACCTAATTTTATGAAGAGAAACAGGACGTAGTTCACTTACACTTTCAAGTATTGGCATGCTATAAAGCTCCACAAATTTTTCCCGAAGTATCTCGTTCATTTGGTCCACATCACACGGATGAGTCCAGAAGGAATCATGCACCCCTGCAAGCACATTTTAACACATATGTGAGACTTCAAACATACTTCAATATGTAAGTGAGAACTTAAACCAATATAAAAAAGAGACTTTATTTTGATGAATCTATGCCCTCTAATCCTCTAAGTACAGATCACTTCAGCAGGATGTAAGTTCCAATATCTTCTGACAAAAGTTCAATGGTTTAGGAAAAATTATCTTCTTCCATTTTATTTTATTTTGGGTCAGTGTCTTATCCTCATATTTGAAAACCATTACACTGAGACTTTGGTTTTGAGCATGTATTTTACATCAATGACTAACAGTATATTTCAAGCCCAGTCTAATGCAGAGTTACAGACTACACTACTGAGACAAACCTGCAAAACGTAGGCCAGCGTCCCTGCAGGCAAGAGCTGTCATCATCATGTGTGAACCGTCAAGTGAGTGTACAAAATTTGGAGGAAATGCAGTTCTCTGTTTTCTAATATCTACCTGGAGTTGGAGAATATATCAAATCTATAGCAATTCATAAAAGATAAGGCAAGAGAAGATTTGTAAGCTTACTGAGTTACTCTCCCGTTGCAAGGCTAAAACCTGAAGAGATGTTCTTATCTGCAACTCCAGGGGAAGAATAGTTAATAAAAAAGAGGTACATGATCCCATTAGAGACAAGAAGACAAAGACCAGATGCAACCTATCCAGATATCGTGTACTAAACAATTTCATCTAAGAGGGAATTCAGCCAAATGCGGGTTTGCGTGTCAATGAAAATTAATTTTTAACTAAGCTGTCAAACTTACAAGATGCCTTTCACTTTTACAATAGGGTTGCACAACAGGAAGACCTAGAGGAGTAGTCCAGCGCACAGGTTGATTTTCTGAAGCAATTACCTGCAAAAGTTTCATAACGCAACTTAACTCTCAGATCTACCAGGCAGTCCAGCCTATCATTTAGTGTCTGAAACATGACCAAAAAATTGCATACCTTAGCACAATCACCAAGCCAGCTCATTATGCCACGGGCAGCTTGGAATATCTCTCCGAGGGCAGCCAGAGTAACCTGTTGCAAAGATGAAATTTAGTAAAGATAATCTAGATTTAATAACAAATGTTGCAGGACGTTTTTTAATTTTAGCTAATAATCCAAATGATAAAACCAAGAAATTTCTGCAGTTAATTCTTGATTCACATATATAAGGATGAAATTTGGTGGCTGGAACGCTTAGGAGGTTGTTCCCTTACTTTAGCAGCATAGCAAGCTGCAGTGAACAGTAGTCTGTCATCGGTAATAAGACCCTTCTCTTCTAATCTTCTTTTTATTTGTTCACGTGCCCCAACATAAGTAACACCATATACTGAAGTCATTACAGTCTGCTTCACCAATTTCCTATCAATCTGAAAGATTCCAAAACCATACCTTGTCAGATATACATATGCAATATGGACTTATTTATCTACAAATATTACCCATATTTAATTTTTGTTGTCTATGTGTATGTTTGTATGCATGTGTGTCTGTATGTACATGTATGAATGCATACATACTTGTACATGAAGTTTAAGTATCCACAGTTGACAAGTAAAAGTCCATTTTATAGTAAATTGGAACTCTGAACTCGAGAAGAATCCAGGAAGATCAACCTGATTGACTAAGATTCTGGCTAATAAAGCATTTGGACTCGTAGTTGGGTCTTTATTGCTGTCTCTTTTCATAATCTCATGTACCCTGACAACATATACATAGAGAAGATAAGCCTGAGTAAGAGGAGCTTGCAGAAGAAAAGACTAATAAACCGATCAGGAATGAAGCAGTTACATGGATGGAGTGCACTATGTGCACCTCTAAAAAAGAAATTATAAAATCAATGTGCAGTTCATACATCGTGTGCAGAACTAGTGAGGCACATGCATGCAAGAGTTTAGTACCAGGTGAATCTTTCTCACCTTTTTTATACCTTGGCTTGTAAGAAATGGTCTTTTGTTAAAACTATTTACTTCATGTAAAAGTACTGAAATGAAAAGTACTGAAATGTTCTTATTTCAGTACTTTTACATGAAGTTGTTGCTTTGGAAATTGGACCCATGGATTATAAATTGTATGTATAATAATGAATGAATTGTATGTATTGAAAATCTTCAAAACATGTTTCTCCTTTTCCCTTTTTCTGAATTAACATTTCTGTGTACAATCATTGCTTGATTCAATGTTATTTTTGTATTCTGTTATGCACTCTATCTGAAAGATATTTGTACATGCTTTCAAATCTTAGTAATTGAATTCTTACCAATGAAAACAAGTTAATGTAAACAAAGGAGTAAAATGCAATCAAATACAGTTCATATGACAGAACAACATTAAAATGAGTCATCAGATTAAATATTTCATCAGTTTCAATCCCATGATAGAAGATGACAGAATTTTTCTTTTTAATATACCTCGCAGCAATTTCTGAGTAAACATCAGCAGGTTTATCTCCATCAACTAAGTTGACTGCAGCTGCTTCCAACTGAGAAGCAATTCAAATCAATCAGCAGAGCAAGACATTTACATCATAATAAGAAATAAGGGGAACTTTGAAATATAACAAAACACGTTGAATTTTTTTACTACGGGAACAAAAAGAGTGTTAGGAAAATTTAAGAACGTCAGCACGTAACAAGCCCTATAGATCGAAAGTGCTATAATAAGCAAAACATATAACAGAGAGTTCTTGAACAGAAATAATATTTTCCCTCAAACAGTTAATGTTGAGGGTAACCAAAATAAAAATTTCCCCACTGTCTACTGCCAACCAAAGCACTAATATTGGCAGAGATTATAAAATTTTCTAATACAACTATAACAACATGATAAGTTCTTGAACTACTATTCCAGAAACATTGAAAAAAAAATCAAATTTAAAGTGCAATGACATTAACATGCACAAACCCACGTACGCTATCTCTTCCCAAGGCTGCATAGTGCTGTAAGCCATTGCATGAACCATCCTAAAAAGATTAAGCTCATTAGTAAGATAAACATGGACAAGGCAAGAGTTAGGAATTATGCTCATGGAAATTTAAAGACAGCCAATGAAAGGAGAACAATATAAAAATGAGTAACAGATCATCATCATGCATCATATATATATGGGTTTGAATATTAAATAAAAGAACAATCCTAACAAGCTTGAATAAGTAATTTACCTGATGGATGGGCAAATGAGAAATGACAGTATGTGGTGATGGGCTATTTAAGGCTTCTGAGAGATTGATACAAGCAGCTAGGCACTGTAAAGGATCTTCAGCTGTTAACCACCAACGGTTTCCATTAACCGGGTTTGTTGCTGAATCAAATATATCATCAATGTGATTATCCACAAATGCTAGTCGCCCCTCATATGAAAGCTTTTCAACACCGCCAGCATACAGGTTTGCTAAATGAATCTTCAGCCAACGTAATCCAGACTTCCCTAATGGTCGTCCTTCAGCAAATTCAAGGACTCCTCGACAGAGATCAGAACTCAAATGATTCAAATGTGGATGCATTGGGTATGCTCGGCCTCGGAAATCAAGATTGTGGGGATAATAAAAGCCTTCCTCATCTTTCATTTTGCGAGCAACCTATATTAAAATCAGTTCACTCGATATTATTTCTCACATAGTGAAATCTAAAGGTGGTGAACATATATATGTTCCAGAGATCGTCCGGAGGTGATATATTGTCAAATGTCATTACTGTGGTTATAGTTTCAGAAACCAAAAGACCCGTCAAAGTTATTAAACATATGTACGACCTGGTGGTTCACTAATATCTAATTGAACCTATATATCTTTTGTTCACTAGTGCACAAATATTAGGCAAGGGTCACAAGAACATTACTCTTGACTAGTTCAATGACTGGATCAAACAGCACTGCAAATTAACAGGGTACTAAAAAATTGCAACATTACGAAATAAATATTATATAATCAGAAGGAGACCTTACAGAGAGCTTAAGTTCAGTGTCACATCGTTGAGAATGCCTCTCTTGGTTAATCTTCTTTGCTTTTCTGACACTCCATTTCCATTCCTGAATTTCTTTTAAATCCTCAGATGGTGATTTATCCGGTACAGGAACCTACAAGCCCATGAGAATATTCAGGCCACATGATTTTTACAAGCAAAAGGTGAACATAATAATGTTAACAACCTAAAATAGTTAGCCGTAAAAGAAAACCCACCACAAAGGAAATTGACTAAATTATCCATAATCTAGGTTTTTTTTTTTTTTTTTTTTTTTTCTTTTCCATTTTCATCATTGTAACGTGAGGCAGGTATTTCAAGAGTAATATGTTACTTGGGAGAATGTTGTAGAGATCATTCAATTTAGTTACTCTTAAGAGCTATCTCTGGAGAAAGTAAGAAAAAGGTAGGACACAAACAATTTTTTATTAAATGTGAGAGATCATTATGTCCTCACGTCTTCACGATTAACCAGGCCTGCAATGTTGCCACCTCTAGCCCAGATGCTCTCCACCACACTAAGTACTTTCTTATTCACCCTCCATTTGGTGCTTCCAAGCATATCAAGGGCCTGCACACATGCCATATCAAAAGCGGATATCATTTTCATGATACAGGGAACAAAATATATGCTGAAGAACTAGAAATTAGAACCAAAGTATGCCTCTATGCATAAGAAAAAGTTCAGTTCATCATCTAAAATCCCATCACAGTCTCTATCTATAATAAAATATGATAGTTTCTAATGCAGCAGTGAACAAATACTAGTCAAATTGTAACTACTTTTGATTAATAGTTTTTGTTGTTGTTCATAACTGTATCCTGAAAAATCATAGTGATTATTCTATCAGAAAGGGAAGGGGAAGCAACAACGGTGCTCTCACCATGTGGAAAGCTCTGGCCTTGATCTATTCACAAGGAAAATATGAAATGGAACAATAAATGGAACTCTAATTAATGTACCTCAAATACTTTCTGCATCTGGTTTCTAGAAATGTTCCTCATTGCATCTACCTGCTTCCTAGATCCATGAGTACGCATGACATAAGAAGGTAAGAACAAATGCCCACCCTTGTCATACCTGGAAAGATTTTAAAAAAGATCTTTCAAAATTAAGTAGCACAGTATAACAAATGGGAAACTGAGTGCAGGCTTCTAATTTATTCAACATTTATTAGTCAGTCACCAACTTCAATACGATCTCATTTATTTGTCAACTTTTCTTTCATGTATTTAAAAAAAAAATGGAATGCAGAAAATGCTAAATAAATATCACATATTGTATCTCATACCCTTTCCATCTTTTGGGAGGCACCAACATTGGCACATAAGGAATCAACATATGTTTAGCCTGTAAAGATACAAGAACATAAAATAACCGTTAAGTAGCACAATCAGAGTAAAGACATGTACAACATACAAAACATACTCGGCATATACAATAAGTTATAAGGCCTGGTAAATTTAGCAGTAACCCAATGATAGTAGCAATCACAACCACACAAGAAAGCAGTGCAAAAACAAACAAAGTGAACAATGAATTATTCCACAAAAAACCTTCACCCCTCACCCCTAGAAACTCCTTTCTGGTAGGACTCCACAATTGAAGTCTCTTCATATTTGACATGATGTTCACAGAGAACAATGCAAAGCAAGAATATGTGGCCATTAAAATTACGCATAATGAGGTCTAATCACGGGGAACAAATAGGTGAGCTTTGAATTGATATGCATTCCTTTTTATATCATAACCCAGAAACTTGACAGCAGATTTGAATTTGTATTCACAATGCAAACTAATTTCAAGTGTATTGAACAGGTAAACTCAAACAGGAAAGAGATATCTCAACTTACAGTTTTATCAAGGCCAGTAAGAACCAGGGGATCACATTCTATAACTCCATAGTTCTTCACAATTTTCTGCCTATAAGGATCAAAAGAAATTATATTATCACAAAGGAAAAATACTAGAGTCAAAGCACATGATTTCCTATCCCTTAAAAACCTATGAAATATAGGGTTGCATACCACTACAAATATTCTATAATCAAAATATTTCAATTAGGTAGATCAAGATACACCAGGATAATTGAATAAACTAACCTGACATATCTAACTAAAGTAAACAACTCCTGCCCAAGAAAAGCCAATTAAACTGTGATCTATTTTCCCAACAGTGAATTTCTGAAGGAAATTTGGGGCTATAAAAGGTTTAAAAGTCTTACCCTGGACTTTTTGCCACGGCTTTAAATCTGTGCCTAAATGCAGGTCTAACATCAGGTGGACTATCTGCCAACTGGCTAAGTGGAGGTTGTACATAAGCTGTTTCGGTTAATAATTCTATCAGACGACTTCCCAGCTGCAAAATAACATGACATGAGAAGAAGAAAAAAAAAAATTAAACCCTTTATATACAATACAATCTAAAACAGAAAAGAAAAAAAAAACACTCTGCCATAGTGAAAGAATACAAAATACTCAAAGCAACAAACCTTAGCCTGTTTATCACGACCCCAGGGCTTCATTTCTTCCTTTATCAATAGCTTTTGCACCTCATTCAGCCTTTTCCTTCTAATTAAACCATTAACACGTTTCCGGAGTATCTCCTTCTCCTTGCTCAGACCATCTTCATCAGCAACACCAGTCTTCTTTTTCTGGAGATTTTTGGTTTTCTCCAAGAAACTATGGATCCTGACCTGAAATATCGAGAGGTAACAATATATAATTTCTCATTTTCAATTAAGTGATACTGGTGAAATGGAGTATAAACAGGGAAATGTTGACGTTAAGCTTGAATTGCACGGAAATTACAAAATATGAATAAAAATAAGTATAAGAATGTCCAATCAACAAGGTTGCTAATGGATAAGCTTTGGTCAGACCATGTCTAATGCACTCTACTCAAGTGGTAAAGGGGTCATTGGGATTATCATTTCAAGCAAGTGTTACAGCACAAAAAAGCTTGATCCTGAATCTTCACTCCAAAATTTACCATGAAGGACTGCTTTCTAAATTAAGCCTTTAGTATCATGATCCTCCCAAATCTGCAAAGTTTTCCTCTTTTAAAAAAAATAAATAAATCAAAGTTCCTAAATAACAATTCATATTATAGTAGTACTAGTATGATAGTATGATATATACACCAACTAAAGCGAAATGATTCTCTTTAGAACGAAATAAAAATAAATGAGCTAACCAGAATGATTAAAACTAGAAACTAGTACATACATATACCAATTAGAAGTTCCCAATTAACACACAATCCCCATCATCAAGGCATCACTTCAGGGATGAAATCTCCTTAAACCGTAGCTTTTATAATGCACATCATGTCGCATTGACTTAGTAACTATGAAAGGTCCATTTCAAAACCAATATGCAAACAATTATCTAAAACTCCAAACACACAAATGAAATTAGGACTTTAGAACTCACCTCCTGCTCTATGGCCATGCCAATATGAACAGCAGCTTGAACAACTTGAACACACCCATCTTGATTCCCCACCATAACCAACCCCATCATCTTATGCATAACAATAAGCGCCATCTTGTCAGCCGGCAACAAATCAATGTGGGGCGCAAACGCTGCCTTGTGTTTTTTCGTTTGCTGCGTCTTCTGTTCCCTCGCTATCGCCTCCCTCAACGGCTCAAACCAACCCAAAAACAAGGCCTTTACATAAGGCAAATTCGGAGCTAACTTCTTCTCACGCATTACTTTTTCCAAATCCTTATATTCGTCCACCATTCTCTCCCAAGCCTCGGTCTCGGCCTTTATCTGCCTCCTCCTAAGTACATTATAGTTCCTCCTCTCAATTTCCTTAGACTCCAATTTCAATTCTTGGTTGGCTCTTTTGTAAATACCCTTCAAAAAGAGTGAGGCAATCCATGGCGGGTCTTGGATAAAAATCCTCGGGGCCGATTCCTGAGGTGTAATTAGATGAAATTCGCTCATGGGTATCTGAAAATTCATCGAATTTTCGACGATATTGTCTTGTATTGAGTCTCTCAACGGGGGGATATGAACAGGTTCTGGAGGGGGTTTAAGGTTTAGCGGGAAATGAGTGGAGGAAGAGTGTGAGGGCTTGAAGAAGAGACTGTTGGAGGTTGAGCTGAAGAGAAACTTGTGGTTAAGCTTCGGAGCTTTACTCCATCTGGAACTGCATGTGTATGTTTGAGCTTGAGGGCTCGGAGAGAATGAGGCTGTGGAAGCCATTTCAGAGAGAGGCACAGCTCAATGAAGAAGAGATGAAACCTCGCTTAAACCTTTTTGGTTGTCCATTTTGAGGATATTTTCCCATGTACGTTAATAATTTTTTTTTTCTTTTGGGGAGAAAAATTTAAATAAAAAAACAAACAAACAAAGAGGCCTCCCCTACATTTAGAAAAGCCCACTTCTATTTGCAACACAGAAGTAAGGCCCATACTTAACACGTTAGAAGTGAGAAAGGGCAAACTTGCAAACTCTCGTGAAACTGAGCCCATTTTGATTGAACAAAATAAAATCTGAAAAACCTAAATTGTCCTTTCTGATTTCGTCGTTTGCTAGCTGGGGTAGATGTGACATTATCTATTTCTAGCTATTTATGGCGAGTTTCTATAACGAGGGACTATGTTGAGTAGTTACAATGAGAAATTTTAATCCAACAACTCCGCACTAGATTGGATGACGATTAAGACCCTCATTCTAGCCTCCTTGTTGGCGTCGAGGTCGATTAAGGACCCACTCATATATGAGTTGGTCTCAAGGCCGTTGCTATGAGATGCTGCCACGTGTAACAAAGGCAACATGTTAGTTTGATGACTGGATCTGATTATGCGTTGACAATAACGAAATATCCCTCTACCGCCGATCTGATGTTTGGTTCTCATCTCCACCGTGGCCGACGCCTCCTCCTCTAGTTCCTTATTCGTTTGGTGAAAAAGGGAGGGGATGATTGCGAGGTCTGTGACGAGACGAATATGAAGCTGTTCAAACTTTTGTTACTTTTTCTTTAAAGCAAAATCAGTTCAAGTTTTTTCCACAATTTAATGATTAGCCTTGGCATGTGACGTATGATCTTCTGATAACTACCGGCTCCTACAAGATTATTCAGTAATTGATGTCTTAATCAAATCTGGCTTTGTCCAAAACCAGACCTAACTCCATTTTCCGAACTTGTGTGCACAAATTTGATGATCATTGATGCTGCTCTCCGATCAGCTAAGTATAGAACTTTGGGCATATTTGGTGGCTCTCAGACTATTTCAATTAAATTAGGTAAGTATTTTGACAGCTGTTTGATGAATTTATAAATATTTAAAATCGAACTTATTACATCATACCCCAATTTAATATTCTTACAAGTTTTAACTTCAATCCAGTCCAATCTCGAGATACTTGAGTTTACAAGCTTGTCTAAAACTTCAGCTACAAATGCTTAAAAGAATGTACCTTAATTCTGGCCAACTAATAAGTAAACATTTCATTTATTTCTCATACAACACGTTAGAATTTATAATCAAAACTTTTTATTTGTTTATGTCGGTTGCATGTTATTGTGCTGCTGTACATTTCTTAATTACTCTTCTTAAATTAGTGCTACAATACCAATTGATGAACAGCGTGTGTATGCATGAGCTGAGGCGCTGGGCCGACAAATATACCGAAACCCAAACACCCACTTACCACATCAGCTTCCTCAAGCGTGCTTATTAACCAATATTATATCTTCCCCACAGCACACCATCCACTAATCTCTGCGCTCACATCTCTAAACCAACAACATAATACTAATATGATTAGATAAATTCATGAACAAAAAGCTGAGTATAAAATAAAATGGTTAGGCCTGCCGGTGCTGACATGTACTGCATTAACGTTGCTTACTTGGCATGTTACACGCACACAATTGTATGAACGCTATTGGTGGGATTTAAAGTCAAAGATCACAGGCGCCAAACGTACATCCACTCCATCAAACGGCAGTTAGGCACAAGATTTTCAAAATTTTCCAAGCATTGCTTTGCTTACTTATTGGCATTGGACATCTCCAAGCTTTCATTATCTTAATCTCAAGCTCATGCAGCTGGTGCATGCATTTCTCCTGTGCCATCCAGAACTACTCTTTTATATATATTTTTTCTTTTCTGATCACTTTGTTTTCATCAATTTCTTCAAAAAATTTAGCTCGGAGAAGATTGATATGATCATGATTGGTGTTCAAAGGGTTTCCTTGTTTAATTTGCTCTGTTTGATCATTTTCTCGGCTGTGGTTTTGGGCCAAGAAAATGCTCAAACAATGAGAGATAAGGCATCGTTGCTTTCTTTCAAGACAGCGATTGTTTCGGACCCCCAGCATGCTTTAGAGGACTGGAATTCTTTGGGTGTTCATGTTTGTAATTGGTCAGGCATCAGGTGCAACAAGGGTAGAGACCAAGTTGTAGAGCTTGATCTTAGTGGAAGGTCTCTCAGGGGCCCCATTTCTCCGGCTCTTGCTAATCTTTCTTCCTTGTCCATTCTTGACTTGTCAAGAAACTTTTTTGAAGGTCACATTCCAGGAGAATTAGGCTCTCTGTTTAACCTTAGACAGCTCAGCTTATCTTCCAATCTTCTAGAAGGAAACATTGCTGCTGAACTTGGTTTTCTTCACAAATTAGTATACATTGATTTGGGAAGCAACCGGCTCGAGGGTGAAATTCCAGTGACACTTTTCTGCAATCATTCTTCTTCTTCTTTGCAGTACATTGACCTCTCTAACAATTCTTTAAGCGGAAAAATCCCTTTAGCAGATGGCTGTAAGCTTAAACAGTTGAGGTTTCTTCTACTGTGGTCCAATCATCTTGTAGGTCAGGTTCCTGCAGCCCTTGCAAATTCCTCAAGACTGGAATGGCTTGATTTGGAGTCTAACATGCTAAGTGGGGAGTTGCCGTTGGAGATTATACAGAAAATGCCACAATTACAGTACCTCTACTTGTCCTACAATGGCTTTGTGAGCCATAATGGTAACACTAACCTTGAACCTTTTTTAACTTCTTTAGTTAATGCCTCTAACTTTCAAGAGCTTGAATTAGCTGGAAATAATCTTGGGGGAGAGATACCTCCTATTATTGGTAATCTTTCTACCAATCTTGTACAAATTCATTTAGATGCTAATCTTCTTTATGGTTCAATTCCTCCTCAAATTTCAAACCTTGTCAATCTCACCCTGCTAAACTTGTCTAGTAACCTTTTGAATGGAACCATCCCACCCAAACTGTGCCAAATGACAAAGCTAGAAAGGGTGTATTTGTCCAACAATTCAATCTCTGGTGAGATTCCACCCGCTCTTGGTGACATTCCCCATTTAGGCCTTCTAGATTTATCGAAAAACAAGCTTTCTGGTTCAATTCCAGATAGTTTCGCAAACCTTTCCCAGTTAAGAAGGCTCTTGCTCTATGAGAACCAACTCTCAGGAACCATACCACCAAGTCTGGGAAAGTGCATCAATTTAGAGATTCTAGACCTTTCTCACAATCAGATTTCAGGGGTAATTCCTAGTGAAGTTGCAGGACTGAGGAGCTTGAAACTATATTTGAACCTGTCTAGTAATCACTTACATGGACCATTACCAATGGAGTTGAGCAAAATGGACATGGTGCTAGCAGTTGACCTATCTTCCAATAATCTTTCTGGTACAATCCCATCACAACTTGGGAGCTGCATTGCCATTGAGTACCTCAACCTTTCGGTAAATTCCTTACAAGGACCTCTTCCGGTTTCAATAGGAAAGTTGCCTTATCTTCAAAAACTTGATGTATCTTCAAACCAATTGATTGGAGAAATACCAGAATCTCTGCAAGATTCTTTAACTCTGAAGAAAGTCAACTTCTCTTTCAACAACTTCTCTGGGAATGTGTCAAGCAAGGGGGCCTTTTCTTCACTCACCATAGATTCTTTCCTCGGAAATGTTGGTCTCTGTGGATCAATAAAAGGCCTGCCAAACTGCAGGAAAAAACATGCTCATCATTTGGCTATTCTGTCAATTCTCCTGTCATTACTTATCACTCCCATCTTTTGCATATTCGGGTACCCCCTCATGCACAGGTCAAATCTCCAAAGGCACTTGGAAATTTTCGACCATGGGGATTTGCGGGATGATGAAGAAGAAGAGAAGAAAGAACTCAAGTACCCAAGAATCTCATATGAGCAGCTCATTGAAGCCACTGGTGGTTTCAGTGCTTCAAGCTTGATTGGTGCAGGCCGGTTTGGGCATGTCTATAAGGGTGTCCTTCAAGATAACTCAGTAATTGCTGTGAAGGTATTGGATTTGAAGACAGATGGAGAGATTTTAGGAAGCTTTAAAAGGGAATGCCAAGTCCTGAAGAGGACTAGGCACAGAAATTTAATTAGAATCATCACAGCCTGCAGTAGGCCGGATTTTAAGGCTCTTGTTCTGCCGTTGATGTCAAACGGGAGCCTGGAGAGGCATCTTTACTCAAGCCATGGATTGAGCCATGGGTTGAACTTGATTCAGTTGGTGAGCATCTGCAATGATGTAGCTGAAGGAGTGGCCTATTTACACCATCATTCTCCTGTTAGAGTTGTACACTGTGATCTCAAACCAAGCAATATTCTACTAGATGATGACATGACGGCTTTGGTTACTGATTTTGGAATTGCAAGATTAGTGAAAGGTAGTGGTGAGAATATTCCAACGAATGACTCAACATCCTTCAGTTCAGCAGATGGCTTGTTATGCGGATCCATTGGCTATATTGCTCCTGGTATGTACTTTTTTTTTTCTGTCATATTTTAGTGTTACCGCTAAAATGGTGATTTACATTTCTAATATGTACCTATTTTCCTTCAATGACTTGACCAAATACAGAGTATGGGATGGGAAAATGCGCTTCTATTGAGGGAGACGTATTCAGTTTTGGGGTCCTTTTGTTAGAAATCGTTACAGGAAGGCGACCAACCGACGTCCTTCTTCATGAAGGTTCAAGCTTGCATGAATGGGTAAAAAGTCACTACCCCAGCAGGGTTGATTCTATAGTTCAACAAGCGATAGATAGGTGTGTCCCAGATTCAATGCCTAAGCAATATAACAAAATATGGTGGGATGTTGTTCTGGAGTTGATTGAGCTTGGCCTTATGTGCACACAGTACAATCCTTCAATGAGACCAAGTATGCAAGATGTAGCTCATGAAATGGGTCGGGTGAAGGAATATATCTCCAATCCTTCATCACTGTTGATTGAAGAAGTTGGCCTTAAAGTTGATGCACTCTGACTCTGGGATGGTGATGGAAGTGGTTTCATTGAATTTGAACTTTCATGTCTGATAATTGAATTCATTTGTTTGATTTTTATTTGTAATTTTTGGTTAAAGCAATTGGAAATTGTTTTCTTACTTGTTTTAACTTTTAACCATGTCTTGTACTTATTCGATCGTATCATTATGCAACTCAGACTACATTTCACTGCCTTCTCGTAACCTTTTGTCCAAGAGCTGACATGAAAATTCAGTAAAATGTTATACATAAGCTAACCATAAAGAAGAGTTTCTTTCACTAGTCAACAAACTAGTGCTTGCTTCATATCAGAACCATCCAAACACAGACTTTGTTGCTCATTATTTCAATAATAGAACTAATTCATGTAATAAGATTGATATCCACAGTCCAAAAAGGCATTTAGTTCTCTTTTTGGCCTACCCTACTACTAATGCTTTCATACTTTCTTTCATCTGTTCAAATATTTTATGTAAAAACTTTACTGAGTCTGATGATTCGATATCCACTACTTGCAGCCTCTTCAATTGGATCACGTACCTCTCCTCCTCCTTGGCATTTCTGCATCATATTCGTACATGTTAGAAATGCAGAACTTTTGTAGAACTGCAGGAACTCTTCACTTGATTGCAGATACTGTTGCAGAAAGTGAGAACTTCAGGCACTTTCGTTTAACTATGAATAAACGATGTGCTGGTCAGATAATAAAAGAAATGAAAAGAAGCTTTTGGGGTGGGTAGGTGCAAATGATGATAAAACACAGTGCTCGTTCCACTTGCAGTAAAGAATTACATGCCAAACTCTTCTTTGTGCATGAAAGGGGAAGGCCAATGTGACATGGTGCTCCAAGATGGTGACCTCCACAAGCAAATATTACTTCAAGCATCCATCTGTTTTTAGGTGATCTCCATAGAAAACTACCCCACTAATACTATGTGCAATGCAAGTGAAACTCCTGTCTCTTCATTATAAATTAACTCTTGAATCACTGCAAAATACTTATTTTATGCAATGCATAATCTAAACTTTTGGAACTCAGCAATCTTTCAGTGGAAGTTAATCAAATGATGTAATCCTCAAATGAAGAATCTTTATTTTACGTCTTGGATATGAAAGCGCTTGCGAAAAAAAGTTAGTTTTTTGGTAACAAGTTATTCAGTTCCATGCGAAGAATTCGAACAAGTTAAAGACTTACAAACCCGTTTGGGATTGTTTTTTTCCGCCAAAAACCTGCTTCACTTTAAAGTTAAGCAGTTTAAGGTGTTTGGTACAAATAAAATATCCCAATTATTTTAAAAGCAATGGCCTTTTGACATCAGATTTTAAAAGCAGACTCTAGGTTGCTTTTCAAAGCTGCTTTCAAAAGAAGTAAAGATGAACATTTAATGAATTTTTTTAATTCCCAAAATACTATCATTCATTTTTAAAAATGACACCACCTCCACTTCCACATCCAACTCTACCACTTGCACCACCACATTCACACCCTTCACAACCACCGCCTCCGCCGCCACCACCACCACCACCACCACCACCACATCCTTCTCCTCCTCATCCTCCCCCACCACCTCCCCCACCTCCACCACCACCATGCTGCCATACCACCACCTCCACAACCGCCATCCCCACCACCACCACTACCACAACAACCAACTCCACCTTCATCACCACCACCACCTCCACTCCATCACTACCACTACCACCATCACCATATGATTAGTACATAACACTTTTAACATCATGTCTATTTTAGTCATTATTCACAGTTACAACAATTTTATATTAAAATTTACCAAACGGTTTTGACACTGCTTTTTGTACTAACAGCACTTTAAAAATATTGTTTACCAAACATGGAGCTGCTTTACTTTACAGCTAATTATTTTCAAAGCACAACATAAGCAACTTTTTTAAAAAGTGACACCAATCCCAAACTGGGCCTTACAAATCCATAAATCCAATATGCAACCTTCACAACTTCAACTTCCCTTCATCAATGGTTGGAACGTTGTGAAGAAATCTGGAGTTTTAAAATGAAAGATCTATATATGACTACATGCCTAAGAAAGCATTGCAATAAAGGTCAACAATACTGAAAATAGAATTAGTCCTATCACTTATGTAATGTCCCGACACAAACTATTTTGGCAATATAAACACGGACCCTGTAAAGATAAGTCTCACTTTTTATTTTTTAACTTTTAAGTAATTGTTCTTTTCACCACGGTGAAATCCTTCTTATGATCAAACAAGGTGACAAGATGAAAACATGCAAAATAAATGATGTTCCTTGGAGCAGTTCTGCTTGTTCTATACTATCTTCCTCCAACATATCACCCACTTTCATTAGCCCATGTGAGCAAAGAGATGAATGTATGGGCATACCTGCAATTTAGATTGTCTCCCTTCTATACCTATCCTTGCTGTGCTAGGAATCCCAACGATCTTGAAGGCATAACTTCTAAGTTAGAACGTTCGTCGAGATACTTAATCATTTGGGAGGAAATGAGATAACAAATAGACTATGGAATAGCCTCCTTTTTCTGAGTTCTTCTTGATCCTCATAGGAAAGCACCTCTTGCATTAAATTTCTCCCAATATACTAAATTCCCACGCGTTTTGTTAATATCTTTCCACTATTAAAAGTTTATCACTCCAGTTTTCTGGAATTAAACATACATTAGATTTCCTGGGAAATACTCCAGGCCATGGCTTGCCTTGAAATCTGACATAGTGGTTATGCATGCTCAAAATGAGACACTGTCTTCTAAGACCTAATTGTGGTCACTATTACATTATTACTCTTTCATGGAAACACTCCCTATCGCAGAGTTGGTTTTAATCTCATGAAGATTGTATAGAAAACAAAAGGAGGTAGGGAGATTTCTGCCAGAAATTCTGATACACCAAGGGCACTCAACTGATTTCCGTTATGATCTAATGTTGAATGTATGCAGAAGCTTTCTTGCAGTTATGCTCAAAAGTTGAACGTGTCATGTAACTTTTTTTATATGGAGGGAAAATGTAAAACATGGTATCTATGTTGAGAAAGAACTCCTGATATCACTTAACAACCTGCATCTCAATTTCAAAATAATAAAATGTACATGGAAGCATTCCTTGTACAATCCTAATTCGAAAGAAAGATTTGTTTGTACTGTAGTAAGACTCAATGTACAGATTGAAAATTTTACAATGTATTAGGAGCTATACAAATCAAATCAAAGAATCTAATTTATTAGTTCACACCACCCACTGGAGAAGAAAAGGTCAAAGATATTCTTACGGAATCCTTTCTGCATAGCACCTTTAAAACTGATGATGCATGAAGTTCATCAGCGACACCGAATTGCTGGGTCAAAGCCAAAAGTGTAGCATTGCCTGTTCCATAAAATTGAGATTTGGGAATAAGTCATCAAACTTTGCATTTAACTTTGCATTCAAGGTGAACCAACATTCCAGCTTATACTTAGCAAGCCATGCTCAAAGACCCTCACAACTAAAAGTGTATGTGCATGTGTATCACAGTCCACAGCAGAGAGAGAGAGAGAGAGAGAGAGAGAGAGAGAGTGAGAGTGAGAGAGTGAGTAAATACCCTAAGGAAAAAAGCAAGAAGGTCATACCTCCATAACAGAGTGCAAGGGCTCGTCATCCTGCGGAGGGGGTTTCTTAGGCTTCCAACTACGCATTTCAGACTGTATTAAATTAAGATGCTCATGTATCTCCTGAAACAGCTTCAACTCCTCCTCTCCTGCATGACTAATTTCTTGCCTTATACTATTTCTCTCTCCCTCAAGCTGCTCTATTCTCCTCCACAGCTGTTGAAATTTGGCTTGCTGAGATTCAGTAACCCCAGCCAATCTCTCCCTCAAATTAGAGTCAGTAGTACTTATTCCATCTCTTGGTTTAAATATTTTATTCTCTTGCTTCTTGCAATGCAAAATTTTCCTTACCCTGTCTGTCTCATCTTTAGCATATATTTCACTGGTCTCATCCAACACCAAATCTGGCTTTCCCAGCCTGTTCTCGACTTCCACAGTCAACTTACTAAGTTCTTTCTTCTCACCTTCACAAGCTCTAGCATTCTCATAACTTTGTGGGACTTCAAAAACATCATGGACGCTTGAGGAGCATGAAGGACTAACAATTGCCTCCCTTTCCTGTAGAATCTCACTTTGCTTAAGCTTATCCAAACTGGCAATAATTTCTTCGCTTGTTGGGTTACGTGATGTGTTTACGCTTACTTTTGGAACTGAGGGTAATGAACAAGTCCTGGACAGACCCTTCAAGAGTAAAGATTTCTCCCTACCAAAATCTTTACAATCTGATATCTCTTTCACTCGTGCATCTAACTTCTTAATCTGCTCCCAGATTGTATTCATGTTCCCACCTGCATAATTTATTGATTTCTTCTCTACATCTAAGCTCTGGAAATTGACTTCCTGGTCCACCTTTTTCTCTGCTTTTTTTTTAACACATTCTGGCTTAGGGATCATGGGTCTGTCTCTTTCTCTCTCTCTGTCTCTTTCTCTTTCTCTTTCTCTTTCTCTGTCTCTGTCTCTGTCTCTGTCTCTGTCTCTGTCTCTGTCTTTATCCGTAGTGCTTTTTTTGTTGAGGAATTCCTTGAGTTCAAGTGGAGGCAGAGAGTTGATTCTCCTTATAGTCCCACTAACACCTGTTTCCGCATTGCCAAGATCACTTCTTTGAAACAACAAATTCTCTGGATATACATTTTCACCGGCACCTAATTCAGTGCTGCAACCCATGCTTAAAAGTTTGTACCTATAAGCCTGAAGTTGGAACTCAAGAGAAGCAATTTCCATTTCTTTCTGATAAATGAGATCTTCAAATATTGCAAGAGCTTCCTCAGCATGACATATCTTTTCCTCTGCCAATCTCTTATATTGACTTGCTTCCATCTTCATGGCAGACTTTTCTCCTTGCAGGCGCAGTATCATGGATAGAGCTTCATCAGCTGCAGTTGATGATGCTTCTCTTTCCTGATCCAATTCAGAGTAAAGCTTTTGCAGTAGTTGTTGTTGAGCATAAAGCGCTTCGGTTAGGGCAGTTATATCAGTTTCAGGCATCCCAGGCATACTACCCTCGGCCATCTCAGTTAACAGAGGAGAAATCAGACTGGATTCTAGGAACAAAACAAGTGCAAATTTATCAGCTATTCAGAATTACCATTATCTTCTTCAAGATTCACATAGCAAATGGCAAAATTGAATCAATCATATGCCACAGGAACAATGAGATAGACACTAGTGCCTAGAATAAAGTGAATACAACTCCAGTTAATTTTCCAAATCCAAGAACCTGATTTCCACACAAAAAACATTACCTGATGGTTGTGCAGAAGAAGGCCTAAACTTGATCCTCAGAACAAAACCCAGTTGAGAAAAATCACTGCAGAAAGAATCAAACCTGTCAAGTTTTTATTTTTTCTGCTACAACAACAACAACAACAACAACAAGAAAACAAATTACATGAAACTTGTTTCTCCGGACCAATGAATTAAGAAGATAACAGAAATGGACAATTCTATGGTTTACAAAATGGAATGAAACCCATTCATGCTTTTCCCTTATGGAAGAGGCATAAAAACAAATCCAACTTTTTCTGATGTGCACTCAATGACAAAATGGGAAGCAGCACAGAAACATCGCGAGTGCTTATAGCTTCCCAGGTTTTAAATTCTTCATTCATTTTTAAATTTTTAAATTTTGTTTATGGAAAGTACAGAAAAGGCTAAGGTATACATACCAAAAATGAATGTTTGTGTTTGCCAGCAACAACTTGGCGCTTGGTTTGGCTTCCTTATAAAGCAGCAGCATTCATTTTGAAATATCTGAAACAGAAAGGCATTGAATTGAATGAATAGGTTAAGAAACAAAACTGCCCCTTGCCTCCTTGTAACCACGAAGGTGGTGGATGATTGATACATGACATTGCCAAAGACAATCTCTTTTCTACCAACCAAATACTAAGATCAATCGAAACGAGGTCGTTCTTACCTTTTTGTCCCTATAAAAACATATCCAGTCCGATTAGAGCTCCAATTTGTCCACCAATCAATCACTGTCTCCTTAATGGACTAAAATCCAATTGTATTAAGGGATTCTTTGTATTAATCATAGCAAGGTGGGCCCCCACTTCTTCCTTTTGTCCCGCAACCGCCATTAAAAGGGTCCTTTTGTTCCGCAACGGCTACAAATTAGAATACATGGGCCAGCAGGCGAGGCAGAAGGTCTTCTTCTTCTTCTTCTTCTTCTTCTTCTTCTGCCGACTACACACCGACCATCTCATATCTGTGTTATATATATATATATATATATATGTTATAAAAGTCTTGAAATGGAGCCCACACATACTGTTCATTACTGTTCATTACTGTTCATTTGGCGGCTTTGATAGAGTTTGTCTGTCACGGGTGAACAGTGATGAATAGTGATGAATAGTGATTATTTCAGCCTATAAATAAGAAGAGAAACGGAAAGAAGAAGGGAAAGAAAAAAAGGAGAAAGGAAGAGAAGGAAGAAAGAGGAAAGAGAGAGCAGAGAGAAATTCTCCTAGAGAGAAAATTCAGTGAGCCACATATATTGTAAACACTAAACTTGTAGCTCTATCCTTTTACATAGTGGAAAAGTTACTGCTGCTGCTCTCCGAGGACGTAGGCATAGCCGAACCTCGTTAAATGCTGTGTCTCATCTACTTTACTTGCAGCTCAGAATTATCGCACATATCCCAGGTTATTTTTATAACACGTTATCAGCACGATAGTCTCTCCTTTTATTTCTGAAATTTTTCAACTAACACTTTACTTTATGTAATTACTAACCATTAACAAAAATGGACCCTTGGTAATACTAAACATATTATCAGTGGGAGACCGTTACTAATGCTAACACTTTACTTTATGTAATTACTAACCATTAACAAAAATGGACCCTTGGTAATACTAAACATATTATCAGTGGGAGACCGTTACTAATGCTAACACTTTAATTTATGTAATTACTAACCATTAACAAAAATGGACCCTTGGTAATACTAAACATATTATCAGTGGGAGACCGTTACTAATACTAACACTTTACTTTATGAATTTATTTTACCGCACATTTACATTTATTTTAAAGGGTGGTGCGGGTTTATCGTCCACGCCTTTGCTTTTATTTAAATGTATGGAGCAGAATTAGTGCCCATACAAGCACACTTACTTTACCGCACATTTAAGGTATGGTGCGGAATTAACGTCCATACAGCAAGCAATTTAATTCATGATTTTATTTTTATCATCAATTAATATACCTGAATAATGAAATTCCTATTAATAAGTGGCTTAATATCTCAGATCTCGAACCTAAAATTTTGGACAGCAAATTCATGACACTTTATCATCAATTAATATACCTGAATAATGAAATTCCTATTAATAAGTGGCTTAATGTTCCAGATCTCGAGCCTAAAGTTTCAGATGGCAAATTTGGCAAAACTGGAGTTTGCTGCCTTGGACCTTTCCGGGGACAACTTTTTATCATGGGTCCTGGATGCCAAAATTCATCTACGAGCCAATGGCCTCGGACAAACAATTGTAGATGAGAATGATGCTTCGCCTGAAGAGAATGCGAAGGCCATGATCTTTCTTCGCCGCCACATCCATGAAGCGCTGAAAAGCGAATATGTGGTGGTTGATGAACCGTTGGTTCTGTGGAAAGCTCTAGGTGAAAGATACGATCACCAGAAGACGATGACTCTCCCAAGAGCTAGATACGAATGGACCCACTTGAGATTTCAAGATTACAAGTCAGTGTCCGAGTATAACTCTGCTATGCATAGAATTACCTCATTAATGAGGCTATGTGGGGAAAATATATCTGAGGAGGATATGCTCGAAAAAACTCTGAGCACTTTTCATGCTTCAAATGTCCTCCTTCAACAGCAATACAGACATAGCGGTTTCAAGAGATACTCGGAACTTGTATCTTGCCTCTTGTTAGCTGAGCAGAATAATGAGCTCTTATTAAAGAATCACCAATCTCGCCCAACGGGCTCAGCACCACTTCCTGAAATAAATGCTGCATCTCAGGAAGTGAATGCCACTTCATCTCGTGGTAATATCCATAAACGTGGGCGATGGGGCAAGCGTGGCCACTGGCAAGGAAGTAGAAAAAATCATGGTGCTCGTTTAGAGGGTTTAGGACCAAGGAGTGGTCCATCCACGAATGGCAAATATGCATCCCGTAATAAGGGAAAGGCACAGATGAGTCATGTGCCTAGAAATGTTGAAAGCCCTTGCCACAGATGTGGAGCAAAGGGACATTGGGTGCGCACTTGTCGTACGCCCAGGCATTTGGCGGATCTCTATCAAGCTTCACTTAAGAACAGGAAAGTGGAGATAAATTACATTGATCATGCTCCGCCAGCCACAGATGGCTCATCAGAAATATCACGTCAGCAAAACAAGACGCATCTAGATGTTTCTGATTTTGTTACTAAAAGAGGGAATGAAGGTTATGAGTCCGAATTAGATTAAATCCCTTAATGTACTATTTGTATTAGCTGTACTATTTGTATTAGCTGAAGTGTTGTTTAAATTTCAATCCAATAAAAGTTGTAATGTTGTCTTCTTTTTGATCCCAGCTTATTTTACTTATTTGGTGGCATGGATGTAAATTATGGATGCCCTCAAAACAAAGGCTATAGCAGAGATATTTGTCTCGCAGACAGCGCAACTACTCATACGATCCTTCAAGATCGGAAGTATTTCTCAAAATTAATGCTTACAAAAGCAAAGGTAACAACCATATCAGGTCCTGCAAATCTGATTGAAGGTTCAGGAAGAGCCCAAATTATGTTACCAAATGGAACAATACTGTCCATTCCAGATGCTTTGTATTCATCTAACTCCAGAAGGAATCTGTTGAGTTTCAAAGATATACGTTTGAATGGCTACCATGTTGAAACAAAGATAGAGGAAAACATGGAATATCTTTGTATTACCTCCAGTGATACCCAAAAGCGTATACTGGAGAAGCTTTGTGAGCTCTCATCAGGGTTGTATTACACAACCATACGGACAATTGAGGCACATAGTGTCATGGACCAAGAGTCCACTGGCTCAAATGCTTTTAAGCTTTGGCATGACAGGTTGGGTCATCCTGGATCCACCATGATGCGCAGGATCATCACCAACTCTAAAGGACATCCCTTATTAACTAAACACATTATGTTATCAAGTGACATCTTTTGCCAAGCTTGTTCACAAGGGAAGTTGGTGATCAGACCATCACAACCAAAGGTTGATGTTGAGTCTCCATCATTTTTGCAAAGAATTCAAGGGGACATTTGTGGACCTATTCACCCCCCATGTGGACCATTTCGGTACTTTATGGTCTTGGTGGACGCATCTACCCGATGGTCACATGTTTGTCTTTTATCTACTCGGAACATGGCATTTGCTAGGCTTTTGGCTCAGATAATTAAATTACGAGCTCAATTCCCAGATTATCCCATTAAGTCAATCAGACTCGATAATGCTGGTGAATTTACATCTCAGACTTTTGATGACTACTGCATGTCACTAGGCATAGATATTGAACATCCTGTTCCCCATGTGCATACTCAAAATGGCTTGGCAGAAGCTTTAATTAAACGCCTTCAATTGATAGCACGCACTTTGCTAATGAAAACAAAGTTGCCAGTTTCTGCTTGGGGATATGCCATTTTACATGCAGCATCACTTGTGCGATTAAGGCCCGTTGCCAACAATCAATGTTCTCCCATACAACTCGTATTAGGAAATCAACCAAACATTTCACATTTAAGAATTTTTGGGTGTACAGTATATGTGCCCATTGCACCACCACAACGTACTAAGATGGGCCCTCAACGCAGATTGGGAATTTATGTTGGTTTTGATTCACCATCTATCATCAAATACTTAGAACCCCTGACGGGTGATATTTTTACCGCACGATTTGCGGATTGTGATTTTGATGAGACAATCTTCCCACCATTAGGGGGAGAAAAATCTGTGTCTAAAGAACAAGGCAAACTCATTCCTGAAAAACGATGTGAATTATCATGGAATGTATCCACATTGTCTCATCTCGATCCTCATACTGCTCAATGCGAAAACGAAGTAAGAAGGATTGTTCACCTCCAAAGTATTGCAAATCAGATGCCAGATGCATTTAATGATGCAGCAAAGGTGACAAAATCTCATATCCCAGCTGCAAATGCACCCGCACGGATTGATGTCCATAATGGACAAAGCAATGTGCCAGCAAACGGTTCATCTGCTGCACGCCTAAAACGTGGCAGACCACTAGGCTCAAAGGATTCAGTTCCTCGAAAGAGGAAGTTGATGGACAAAATGAATCCAAATGAAATAAATAGAGAGCCCACAATTCATAATTCAAATGCCCCTAAAGAGGGACATGTACTTCTTGACAAGGAAAACGTCATTGGTGAGACAAGTGCCCCTAAAGTGGCAACCGTACCTGAAAGTCAAGAAATCTCCATAAATTATACGTCCACTGATGAATTGTGGAGTAGAAATGAGATGATCATCGATGATATATTTGCATTCTCAGTGGCTGCTGAAATAATAAAAGATGATGATATTGAACCACGCTCTATTAATGAATGTACACAGAGGCAAGATTGGCCCAAGTGGAAGGATGCAATCCAGGCAGAATTAAATTCTTTGGAAAAAAGGAGTGTTTTTGGACATATTAGTCCAACTCCACCCAATGTGAACCCTGTAGGTTACAAGTGGGTATTTACAAGAAAGCGCAATGAGAAAAATGAGATCTCAAGGTATAAAGCGCGACTCGTTGCGCAAGGTTTTTCACAAAGGCCTGGAATTGATTATGTGGAAACGTACTCTCCAGTAATGGACACAATTACATTCCGTTACCTAATAAGTTTGGCGGTTTCAGAAAAACTTGAAATGAGACTCATGGATGTTATTACCGCATATTTGTATGGAGAATTGGATACAGATATATACATGAAAGTTCCAGAAGGATTCAGGTTGCCTGAAGCAGCCAGAAACACACCACGGGGCATGTTCTCAGTTAAATTGAGAAGATCATTATATGGGCTAAAACAATCTGGACGAATGTGGTACAATCGTCTCAGTAAGTATTTACTGAAGGAAGGATACACAAATGATCCTGTTTGCCCATGTGTGTTTATTAAGAAATCAAAGTCTGGATTTGCGATAGTGGCAGTATATGTCGACGACATGAATCTAATTGGAACTTCTGCAGAGCTTCAAAAGACTGTTGATTATCTCAAACGTGAGTTTGAGATGAAGGATCTTGGAAAGACAAAATATTGTCTTGGCTTGCAGATTGAGCACAGTGCTAATGGAATTTTGGTGCATCAATCAACTTATACTGAGAAAGTATTGAAACGGTTTGGCATGGATAAAGCCCATCCACTTAGCACTCCAATGGTCGTTCGATCGCTTGACACTAAGAAAGACCCATATCGTCCAAAAGGGAATGATGAAATGGTCCTTGGTCCAGAAGTACCATATCTTAGTGCAATAGGTGCTTTATTGTACCTCGCACAATGTACCAGACCAGACATATCATTCTCAGTAAATCTGTTAGCAAGGTACAGTTCTGCTCCAACAAGGCGACACTGGACCGGCATCAAACATGTTCTACGATACCTTCGTGGGACAACAGACATGGGGTTATTCTATTCCAGTGAATCGACCAACGCCCAGAGTATTATTGGTTATGCTGATGCAGGATATCTCTCTGATCCACATCAAGGACGATCACAGACTGGGTATGTATTTACATGTGGAGGAACTGCGATCTCATGGCGTTCAACAAAACAAACATTAGTGGCCACATCTTCCAATCACTCGGAAATACTTGCCCTCCATGAAGCCAGTCGTGAATGCGTTTGGTTAAGATCGGTAATCCATCACATCCGAAGCACATGTGCCCTACCCTCAATAACAGACACTCCAACAATTCTGAATGAGGACAATGCCGCTTGTATTGCTCAGATTACAGGAGGATATATCAAGGGTGACAGGACCAAACACATATCACCAAAGTTTTTCTATACACATGAGCTCCAGAAGAGTCAAGAAATCAAAGTCAGACAAATCCGCTCAAGTGATAACCTGGCAGATCTCTTCACTAAATCATTGCCGAAATATACATTCCAAAAGTTAGTACATGGCATCGGATTACGACAACTCTGCAAGCAATCAAGTTGGAGCATGCAAAATCAGGGGGAGCATTCAAGAGTCCTCTAACATAGGACATATGCACGTTGTACTCTTTTTCCTTTGCTTAGATTTTCCCACTGGGTTTTTCCAAGCAAGGTTTTAATGAGGCAACCAATCTAGGGTCATGTGGTCTCCAAGGGGGAGTGTTATAAAAGTCTTGAAATGGAGCCCACACATACTGTTCATTACTGTTCATTACTGTTCATTTGGCGGCTTTGATAGAGTTTGTCTGTCACGGGTGAACAGTGATGAATAGTGATGAATAGTGATTATTTCAGCCTATAAATAAGAAGAGAAACGGAAAGAAGAAGGGAAAGAAAAAAAGGAGAAAGGAAGAGAAGGAAGAAAGAGGAAAGAGAGAGCAGAGAGAAATTCTCCTAGAGAGAAAATTCAGTGAGCCACATATATTGTAAACACTAAACTTGTAGCTCTATCCTTTTACATAGTGGAAAAGTTACTGCTGCTGCTCTCCGAGGACGTAGGCATAGCCGAACCTCGTTAAATGCTGTGTCTCATCTACTTTACTTGCAGCTCAGAATTATCGCACATATCCCAGGTTATTTTTATAACAATATATATATATATACAAAAAATAGATGACTCAAATAGGTTGGTCTACTCAGTTTTCTTTCTTATTTTTTCCCCTTTTGGGTAAATCCTTATCTCCTTTCCCATCTGGATGGAATCTCGTGGGGGGGTCAACTATGCTATTTTAACAATCATGATTTATCAGAATCCAATGGGCACGATGGTAATAGTAAACACACCCTGGATCTTCATTTCACATTGTATCGATTCTTTTATCGCCCTGGAATTTTAGTACATGTGATGCGACACCTAAAATTTTAAATCTCAAGTTTAGTCTTGAGTCCATACAGGGAAAATAAATGATAAAAATAGCTTCTTGTACGTGGTACGTACGTTTTTTTTTCTTTCTTCTTCTCCGTTTTATTGGTTATGCACATGATACCTGCCCCTGCATCATATTCTTATTATGTAGGACATGTTACATTAAGGATGGCTGGATGGGATTAAAATCTCTTTTTTCATATTTAATTTACGCAAAAGTAATTAACAAAGAAAAGAAAGAAGCACAGGCGTGCTTGACATCCTCATTAATGGCCAACAAAGTATAAAGAAAAAAAGGGGAACAATAATTCAAGAATAAGCATGGCCCAGAAAAAATTCATCATGGCGGGCTTCAGTCCGATTCAGATTCCAGGCGGTCATACTTTAACCAACTCACTGATAAAAGTACTAGGATTTAGTACGAGAGGGAGACGTTACGCCAAAGACAATTTTCTTTATACAAGCGATATTGGGAGGGGGACTCGAACTGCGACCACAGACTCTTAACCACTTTGCTAAGCCTTGCTTAAGCCAAATCTTATTAAGGGAAGAAAAAGGATACACGAACAGAAATGATTCAAGAAGAAGAATATCTAATCACCATAGCTTTATCTGAATGGTGGACACGGACTTGAAAGCCAATGCCATGCATGATGATACATCTGAAAATTAAGGAACCATTTGTCCCTAAGTCCAACGGCAGAAAACTGTCCATAAATTACGTTATTCAACAAGCAGAAGAACTAGCAATCAACCATTTGCCATCTACCACGTAATTCTAAAGGCTCAAAGCTGTGTAATAGAAATACATTGTGTTACTGTTCTCTGAACTAGTAGGCAAAACAAGCAATGCCACTCCCGCATAAGTGCTTATACTGTTCTACAGACTTACAAGGAACACACAGTGGACGTTGTGCCTCTGGCTTTTAAGCCTGGCCAACTTTAACTTTGAGATTTGTCAGTCTCATTTCAATCCACAGGAACCTCAACATCCATCTTCAAATCAGAGTTCCAAAGAGTCTGTAAACAATGAGGAATAAATTTTTACATTGTTTACTTATTTTCAGCTAATATATATGCTTTCTACAAAATTTATTGCATAAATAGGAATTTAATGCAAGTATAATCATTTCATAGACAGATGAAGAAAAGTCCCTTCAGATGTGAATTGGAAATGATAAATCAGCTGATGCATACTTCAAATAATGTTTGCAAAAGTATTTACTAGTCTTATTAGAAAAGAAAAAGGTAAAAATAGAAAACTACGTTGCTTTACACTCTTTGGTACTTCCAAGACCATAACACATAGGAATATCAACAAAAGTTTAAAAAACGTTTACAGAAAAGCAAACCAGAGGGGAAAAAAAAACATCTCAACTTCTTGGGATATAAACCTTCAAATCATTCTAGCATGACACTAAGTTTTATCACATTTATGCTAGACCCAACAACAGTGTGACTTCAATGAGGATAACTTAATAACTTCAGAAAAAATTTAGAGGGACCTCCATCCCCAGCAACCCAGCCCCTCTCATACGTAAAGATATCTCTCTGTGTGTGAATAACCTAAGACCGTTGCAAAGGTAAGTGCAGCTATTACTTCTAGCCTTAATGAAAATCTGACAGGTTAATGCCATACCCATACCCTTGAACTCCATGCATGGCAATGAAATGAGAAATCGAAGTTCTCTTTCCTTTATTCAATCCATGGTTCCATGAACATTGTAAAAATTGCTTCCAAAAGCAACCCAAGTTATACTAATCAGAGCACATCTCATTGTCTTCTATGGCATGATTAGAAAGGGCAGCGTCAAACAGAGTGATACAAGTCAAGCGATTCAAATTTCATAACACAATCACTAAGATGAAACAAGCTAAGTGGAGTAATGAAAATCATACAAGTGAGGTCATGCAAGACAAAGACCAGACTAGCTATATATCTACAATAACATGCATTAATTACTAGACAGAACTTATAATGTTGTGGTACCTTCATAAAGTCAGATATGCTTAGCAAAGAATCCTTTGTATAGCCTGATTCCTCAAGGACATGGGTCAACACTTGCTGCAGAAAGATGTAAACGCATAAACACTATATCAAACACATAAATAGGCACCTTCTCAGACTTTGTAATGAAAAGTTTCAGAGCAGTATAAATGTATTAATCTTGTATGAAGAAAGATGAAAGTCATGTTTTCAACAGTTACTTCTTATTTTTTCTTGTATTCAGAAAACCAATACGTAGTATTTGGAAACTAGGTCTCAAAGAAGGTACTTTCATGAAGGTAGTCAGTCTTCTGATTTCTGATTATAATCATTTTCCCCTACTTTGCCCAAGAACCGAGTGTCACATCATCCCTGAAATGAAACCTGAATCCTAGATGGAAAACCAGAGTACTTTTGATTGATAACTTTAAAACAAATGGTGAACAGCTAATAACAGGTAACCTCAACATAGTCCAAATAAACATATTGGCGATGAGTAAAGATACTTCACAAAAAGAAATTTTTTGAACTATTGAATCATTGCATAAACTCAAGCGCCTCAAGCCTTGTTACCAAGCCCAAATCAGGCATAAGAGAAATAAAATATGGATACAAATTTGTGATAGAAACCAACCTCCCTCTGTTGCTCAGATATGAACTGCCCCGTCAAATCCCGTAAAACATCCAACATATCACTGAATGCGACTTTCCCATTGCAGTCTGAATCATATACCTTAAAAATAACTGCAAAACAGATAGACACCCCAAACTGCAACTCAGAAATAGAGAACAAAGCAAGCAAGGAAAGCTCATAGTAGCCACATACTTCTGAAGTGACACATTAATAAAGAAATATTACACTCAATTTTTTGCTGCAAGGTTGCACGAGAACTGAATGCTGACAAGAAAGCTACGAATTCCTTAAAGTTCAATCCATACAACATCTTCAGCAATCTCTGAAAGATTTACAGCACTTAATTGTTACTCATATAAAAGATTTGCATCGTTCGGCAATACATGATCACATGGTGTGCTCTATCAAAATAAAGCATCAATCTTTGAAATCTACTGCCCAAGTTTTCAGTCAATGATCTACGTCACATTATAAAAAGATTTAACCTTTAATCCTTTGTGTTTGTACCTGAGAAAGAGGATTGACGGCGAATTCAGGTACGGACAAGAACTCATCGGCGGAGATGAAACCTCCGCCACTGCGATCGAGCTGACAAAACCTCTGATACAGAGAAACTATCTCCTGCTGCGAAACTTCAAATCAAATCAAATCAAATCAAATTAAATCCAACAGCTCAGAAATACTAAGCTCCTTGATCCACAAGGGGGAACTAAGAAATTGGCGAATGCATTAGCAACTTACATGTGTGGTTACAGTGGTCCTGGACTTCTTCGATGTCGTACTGAGTGAGCATCGAGGATGTGTTGCCCATGGTAGCGAGGAAGAGGCGATTAGGTGCGGTGAAGTCTACAGAAAGCCGAGTGGAAAGCCCGAACGAGAAGCTGCTGAGCTGACAAGACAAGCACTTGTAAAGCCGCCGCCACCTTTGTAGGTACAACAGCCAGCCGGGCAGGTCACAGGTTGACCGGTGATGGAGTTAATGTGGTTTACTGGTTTTCTCTGGCTTGTTTGGATGGAAGTTTAGACTTAATCCAGCCGAGAACACCAGGCACCGATTGATATTTTTACTGTCTACCTAAACACCAACACGGAGAGATGCGAGATTTGCTTAAAAACAATTAATTAAAGAGAAACCGTTGTTTTAGATTAGGGAAGGTAGCTGGCTCCTATAATAAATAGGGAAATTTTATTGACATCCCATTATTTACTTTTTGCACTCCATACTAATTTTAACTATAAATTAAATTTACTTTTCAACAATTATCATGTTTAAAATCCATTTTTGTAAAACCAGATTTGAACCATACACCTACAAAATTGAAATTAAACTTTGGCTTTTCAAAATTGAAATCAAACCTTAGTTTTTCGGAGGATTTTAAAGTTAGATAAGATTGTGAAAACTGGACAAATCAACGATGGAGGTTTGCGATGGCTGAGGCGATGGTGGTTTGCGATGGGGTTAGTGATGGGGTGTGCGATGGGGGTTTGTGATGGGGTTGGGGTCTGCTGCGATGGGTTGTGCGATGACTTTGTTTCAAATGAAATGGGGTGTGTGATGGAGTTTATTGCAAATTGAATGGGGTGTGTCTGCAAGAGGAGGGAATTTTCAATGGGGTGTGTCTAAAAAAGGAGGGAGTTTTCAATGGGTGGGGTGAGATTTACATAGTAAGTTAGGGAATGGAATTTATGAGGGCAATTTAGAAAGAAAAAAAAAAGGAGTATAATGAGTATTTTTAAATTTTGGGAACATGGGATTTAAATAGCAAATAATGGGCTGTCAATAAAATCATCCTAATAAATAAGAGATTAGGGAAGGTAAGCTGGCTCCTATAATTAATAAATAAATAAATATTTTCTGTGTGACGGTGAAAAAATATACCCTTTTGTGTTTTCTCTAGCGTCTGAGATAACAACTCCAGACTCAAAAACGAGAGAAGAATCAACCTGACCGGTGGAGGGGTAAGTCTGAGTCAGCAGCCAAACACAAAAAATTCGTCAGACGTAGGAGAACCTAATTCGAGTGCAGCCAGGGACAGCGAAAGAAAGAGGCTGAAGTTGATTTCTGGCCGTAGACTTTGGCCAGCAAAACTAAGCCACCGCTTCGAGGTAGGAGAATCTTAACTCATTACTAGCAAACAATAAAAAGATTAATATTTCTCAAAATCGATCCTGTCGTCTCTCTCTTTCTATGTTCATAGTGGATACAAAATACCCAGATTCTTTTTTAATGTTTTAACTTCTTTTTTTTCAATTCAATAAAAAAATAAAACTTTGGTGGCGGAGCCACCATGGGGTCGCTGGGGTCAAGCGACCCCTTGGCAGCCATGAAAGTGGCTGAATGGCTGTGTAGGTCCTGGTGTGGTGTGACCCCTTGGACTTGCCCACCAGCGGTTCGACGGGAAGCTCCAAACCATGTTTCAGCAGCAGAGTGAAACATGTGCGAAAGAGTGAGAAAACGCGAGACAAATGCGGCAGAGTGAAAGAGTGAGAAAAAGTTATGCAAAAACAACAATTGAAACATATGCGGCTTTGTGTTATTGTGTTCGCCTGAATTCACTACTACCTGAATCCTTGTCTCTTTGGATTTCTGTAGTGGTTTGAATTTGATTTTGTTTCATGAATTTTTTTCAATCCTTTACTTTCTCTTTATTGGTGTTTGACTCTCACTTTTCGACGTGTCCACACTGCAAATTTAAGTTTGTATCTGTTGTGCACTGAGCAACTCTAGACTCTAGAGTAATGTTTGATTTTGTATGCTTGCTGATTGCTCTTGGGGTCTGTATCATCCTGAAAATACCAAGTTGAATCAATAATTTGTGTCTGTAATCTATGGAAATGGTTCAGTTACCAACAAATTTACCTTTCACAATGTACATGCTTCGGTTCCTTCATCCCTCCCTTCCATACGTAAGAGGTTGTATATGTTTGTTTAGTTATGAGTAATTAAGGAAAAGTATAAGGGATGGAATTAATTAATACTATGTTTTAACAATCCTGGATCTGCCACTATGTTGAAGTGAAAAATTATTAGGATACAATTGCAAGTGAAATAAATCAAATAGTTATCTTCTTGTTAGATTATTTGATTAATTTTGTGATGCATAACATCAACATGTCATATTTAGTTCTGATTTAACAGGATTTCCTTGGCAGTGTATTGAAGAGAGATTTCCTGAGTCCTCCTGCCCCTATTCAGTTCAGAGTTGAAGAATGGTGTGTACATGATTCTCTTTATCCCTTTCGTTTCGTTACATTGTTGGAACATAAGATAATTGATAAATTAATCCTGAAGTGAGTTAAGGGGATAGGGACTTTGTTTATTTATTTAATTGCTAATAAATCATTATATAGTAAGGAAATTGTGCTTAGAGAAAACTTGGGGGATCGTTTTGATCGTCTGATTGAAATTTTGGCGATCAAAGTTACATGATATATAATAGAGTAGGAATGTATTGAAATACAAGGTTAAAACCATTACAATGTGTGAACAACCTTCAAATATGGCTTTCATGTCTGACTTTATAGCAGATCCACGTCTTCCCCTATTGGAGGAAGCAAATGCTGCCAACTTGTGGAACATGATACAATGTGTCTTTGTTTAAGTAATTTCACATGTAAAGCAATGTTAGTCTTGCTTTTGGACTAAAATTGCTGTTGATTTTGGTCATTACTTCGGTTTGATTTTAGAGAAAGTTGTATGGAATATAAGACTAAAGGAAAAGCTTAGTGGTTTTCATTGATTATTAGTGGAAAAAAACTGTATGCTGATTTGTTTTGTCTCTTTTTTTCTTTTCCAGGCCATGTATATCCGTGTTAAGCGTAGTAAGACAACTTACTTTATCCAGTGTGAACCAACTGAGACAAGTTTAGATATTAAGCAAAAGTTGCATGATCTTATTGATCAACCGGTAAGTGATCAGCGCTTGATCCTAGTCAGTACTGGGGAAGTACTGGAGGATTCAAAGTCATTGGCAGATCAGAAGGTACAAAACAAAAAGTACAGTTCACCTCTCTCTCTCTCTCTCTCACACACACACACACTTGAACTTAGAGATTCACTACTACAACCAATTTTCATCACATCGACATTCTAAAATTTTATGTTCATTGAGCTCCAAAAGTGGATGATGTCTTCAATGATATCTTCATGTCTTTTCAGGTTGAGAATGATGCCGTTGTGGCACTGACCTTGAGAAAAGGTTGAATCTCTTATCCTTTTGGTTTTTTGGTCCCTCTAGTTTTATGCATCTTACTTGTATTATTCTCACTGCTGGCTCATCTAAGTTAGTATTTGAAAACAAGGATTAGAAGGTTGGATTATCTAATATAAAAGAAAAGTATAACTTTGCCTAGTTTCATGGGCAGAAGGCATCTTACCATGAGTTGAGTTATGTGACATCAAAGATTGAGGAGTTGCCTATTTTGATGGGAAAAAGTTTAGGGGGGGTGCTCTTTCTTAAGAGTTGGGTTATGGTCTGAAGTATTTCAGACACTGTTTGAGGACCATTTTCATTTAGTCATGTTTTTGTAATGTTCTGATGAAGTTGGCTTTTCCTAATTAATTAAGCTTTCATGCAATCATTATCGTATGAGAACGGCAATTGATGATGTGTGAAAATGACAAGGAGTAGGCAGTCTTTTCTCTTTTTTCTTTGCTATAGTTTGATTAATTTGTATACGATTTTTTGTACAGTTCTATCATTGCTTGAGCTTGGATTTATTCATAAGACACAGTTACAACGTCTTTAGACGGCTTGTTACTGATTTTTATTATCCGCCCTACTAGTTTTTATGCTTGAAAGTTTGATGGGAGCGACTGCTCTACTTTTATATTAGGTAGACCAGATTGTGTCTTGTCTTTTATCTTATGTTTGCTTGGGAGCAGCCTAATAAAACTTTTCTCCATTGCCTCCAGATGACAATGAGTTTGAAGAGGTCAACATTGTACGGGCAGACGACTTCTATCAATCTCGTGATGCAGATGCAGGCAATTGGTGAAGTCGGAAATCTTGCTCCGGAAAAAGCTTACGAGCTGCAATGCAAGCCTGCAACCTATCAATGGCCGCCATAGTCCATCTGCTTAGATTGTTTCCTGCTCGTGCTGGGATTTGTGGGACAATAATTTTGAAAAATGAGTTCTGTTAAAAGTCTGTAGATGAAACATTTCATCCATGAAATCGACAGCATGAAGTAGTATTTATATGAAATAAAAAAAGAATATTTGCAATGATACAAGAAAAACTTGCTCCCGCTCATTGGAAATAAGATAAATAGAGAAAAGTTGTTGGTCCAACTTTAAATAAACAATTAAGAAAAAAGTTGACTTTTTTTTTTGGGATATACAGAAAGATTCTGACTTTAAATGATGGAGAATAAATAATTAAAAATTAAAATTTGAGAGTCAAAAGTTCTTTAACCAATAAAAAGGAAGAATACTCTGTTCACAAACCCGCTAGGCGCTAGTCGGGTCCTTTTTATATAAATAGTATAGCCGCGCGGCTATACTCCCATTTTTTATTGTATAGCCGCTCGGCTGTGTTGTCTTTTCACTTCTCACGTGTGGGTCGTACTGTACGTGTGGCATATGGGATAAACGCCATGTCGTATTAATTCCTTATCCCAAACCATAGCTCACTACTCAGAAGCGCGAGACTTTCCGGTCTCCACAGAGCTCTGTGTAAACTAAAGCCATGTCCCTCCTTCCCTCCAACTCCAAGCTTGGCTCTGTCCACCTCCATGTCCAGTGTCTCCACCCTCCAAACCCTATCCCTATGCGTGCACTCCCTTATCATCGTCGCCAAACACTCCGAGTCCTTAGCGCCAAGAGGACCGGCAAACAGAGGTACCCATCAGAGAAGAAGGAACTTAAATTGAAGCACCAGGAAATCGTAGGGGAAGTGAAGAACAAGTTCGCGGGTATTTGGAGGCTTTCCAAGCTCGGAGTTCCCGTCCACAAGGACCCTGGAAAGGACTTTCTCGGCGTCTCCGAGGGCTTGCTTGAACAGATTGCCAAAGTGCTCGAGTTTCCGGTAAAAGCATTTGGGGCAGCACTTTTGTCTATGTGAAGAAGCATTTGTGCAAGTTGCTACATTTTTTTTTATATTCATCATATCTTGTTGCCACTCTTTCATTTCAGGTTGCTTCAATGCTGCCGACAGAGGCGTTCACGGTGGTTCGGAAATCTTTTGATGCAAGGAAGGTATGATATGTTGTGTGTCATGGAAATTTTTTTTATTGATGTTAGGAGGTTAGAGTCTTGCAGAGTGGCCATTTGCATCCTATCTGTCTGTGAAATTGTTTGGTAAAAGCATAGTTGGACTAGTTTCAATTTGGTTACCCATCAATCAAGTAATGCGCTTTTCTCTTCCTCTTATTATTTCTTATGTAGAGGCTGAAAGAACCCAAATTCGTGTACGTTGTGGAAATGGATGTCAACAAACTTCTGAGTCTAGAGCCTCGGGCTTGGGATTTCATTTCTGAGTTGCAGC
The DNA here is from genome assembly GCF_000346465.2 of Prunus persica. Taxonomy (NCBI): domain Eukaryota; kingdom Viridiplantae; phylum Streptophyta; class Magnoliopsida; order Rosales; family Rosaceae; genus Prunus; species Prunus persica. The sequence continues at coordinate 21,922,255 of NC_034015.1, read as the reverse complement.
CTAAAGTTGGGCTGGTAGAACACATGCCTGAAGTAAATAAATCTGGAGATTTGATCAGTATCATACATGGCTTTGAAAATGTACATCAAGGTACAGTTTCAAGAGAAAGTGCGCACAACATGAACAATGGGTCCCAAGGATTATACACACATCCGACGGCTAGAAAACCAAAAATTGCAGTGGTGGGTAGTGGACCATCAGGGTTGTTTGCCTCCCTTGTTCTTGCGGAATTTGGTGCAGATGTCACCTTAATAGAAAGAGGTCAGCCCGTTGAACAAAGGGGCCGCGATATTGGTGCTCTGGTTGTCCGCCGAATATTGCAAACAGAAAGCAATTTTTGCTTTGGGGAGGTTATACTTATAACTTGATTCACCTTGTGCTCTTACTTATCTCTGTTTTCCTGCCTCGATAAAAACATGCGCCTTTATGTTACACACAGACACGCGCATACACATGTTTACCATTGAGTCATTTATCGAGGACTTATTCATGGCAGGGTGGTGCAGGTACATGGAGTGATGGAAAGCTGGTGACTAGGATTGGAAGAAACAGTGGCAGTGTTTTGGCGGTCAGAACCATTCTCTATCCTTTTGATTGTCTTGTTTCGACAAAAAAAAAAAAAAAAAATCCTTTTGATTGTCTTCCCTTTTTGTAATTTGGACGGTGAAATACAGAGCTGTCAAGGCATAGATAATTGACAATGTAGCCTTTTCTCTCTCTCTCTCGTCTTTCTGTTGACTAGTATCACTTAGCCATTACCCATCCTTTATGTGGGTTGATTCAGATTTATTTACTTCTCAGGTTATGGAAACTTTAGTTCACTTCGGAGCTCCTGAGGGAATCTTGGTTGACGGAAAGCCTCATTTGGGGACAGATAGATTGATTCCATTACTTCGCAATTTTCGGCAACATCTACAAAATCTGGGTGTTAGTGACACTTTTTTTTCTTTCTAACTAAATCAAATGCATATTGTTAGATTTATGTTGCTTACGGCTTACATTTCTTATACTTTTAATAATGGTTTTTTGGCATGCTCAGGTGACTATCAAATTTGGGATGAGGGTAGATGATCTCCTTGTAGATAACGGACAAGTTGTGGGTGTCAAAGTTTCGGAATCAGTTGACAGACAGTCTAATACCCAGAAATGGGAATATGATGCTGTTGTTCTAGCTGTTGGGCATTCTGCACGCGATATATATCAAACTCTTCTATCTCATAACATAGACTTGGTCCTAAAAGATTTTGCTGTGAGTTCATTTTCTCCCCCTTTCATACAGATTTTTATTTATTTATAGTCAAAACCCCTTTCATAGAGATTATTCAAAGAAACTTTGTTGTTTATCTATTTATGAATCTATTGTGTGCATGAATCCTCCAAATCAACTGGCCACTGTAACCTATATTTATCCAATACTTTGTCTTCCAGAAGTTTCTGGCACTACTTTTGTGTCCAAAGATCACATGAGATAAGAGTGTAGGATTAAGGAAGTTGATGACATAATTATATCCATTAAATATAGCCGAACATGAGGGAAAGGCCATTTATACCGATACTGACATAGTGTAGTTGGAGGAGTAAATGCAACAAAGGAAAGCTGTTTTGCCCTCTCGATATGGTGTTCCTGCCAGAAGCTTGAGATGTCATATTTCCATATTTGTTCTTGGAATTATGTACACCATCCTTTTGGTGGCTAATTTGGCATGTATTAGTGGGAAGTCACTTTCCTTGGTATTAGTTGTAGTGCTTGGTTCAAAATATTTTGTTAGCTTAATAAAAACTTAAATTGGCTGAACAGGTTGGCTTGCGGATTGAGCATCCTCAAGAAGTAATAAACAGCTTACAGGTTGGTTGCATTGTCAGCTTCATTTGAAATTTTTGGATGTATTGTTATTAAGAGAAGCAAATTATTTTTCCCTTTGTAACTATTTATTGATTTTTCCTTATTACAACAAATATGCAGTATTCTGGATTGGCAACTGAGGTCCGCAGAGGACGTGGTAAAGTACCAGTGGCAGATTACAAGGTTGCCAAATATGCAAGTGGAAAGGATGGGGATGAACCTTTACAGGCAACAAGTCGTAGTTGCTATTCCTTCTGTATGTGTCCCGGTGGTCAGGTATGTTTTTCTGTTTTTGAATTTCTGGTGGTCAGAACCATATTTGCATTGCAAATGTCTGGTGAAGAATGATCATATATATTACTCTAGGAGTCACTGAGATGGTATTTGCAGGTTGTTCTCACTGGTACAAAGCCATCTGAAATCTGTATCAATGGCATGTCATTTTCTAGACGTGCGTCAAAGTGGGCAAATGCTGCACTTGTTGTAACCGTCTCAATGAAAGATTTTGATGCATTGAATCTCCATGGACCTCTTGCAGGGGTTGAGTTTCAGGTAACTTTTCCCTTAGTATTTCTGATGTTCTTTTGTCTGCAGTTTTGTATTCCTTTATTTACCTACCAGCTGTTATGACTAAATTTTTTTCTTCTGTATGATATGAAACAAACTCTTCTGAGTGCTGTGCTAATGTCATAGAACATGCAGAAAAGGGTCTTTCAGCCTGGTTGGACATTCATAATTTCAGCTGAAATGCATTATAACATGTTCTAATGTTGTAATTTTTTTAGAGGGAATTTGAGCAAAGAGCAGCTAGAATGGGAGGGGGAAATTTTGTGGTGCCTGTGCAGACAGTTACGGATTTTTTGGACAATAAGTTGTCAGGTAGGATTGCTATGCCATTTCTTATTAGTTTTGCATCAATTGTTCAGCAAGCTAAGCTTGGCTCTCTGGGTTTTTTTTTTGGTTCCAGTGACATCTGTGCCACCTTCAAGTTATCGACTAGGAGTGAAGGCAGCAAATCTCCACGAGATATTCCCCATTCATATAACAGAGACTTTGCAACATTCAATCTCAGCGTTTGACCAAGAGGTTTTACTTTACTTCTCTTGTAATTGCTAACTGCCTTTAATACTTTTGATGAATGCACAAAAGATTACTGATATACTTGGCTTGTTGCGGACTTTGGAGCCTTCAGTTACCAGGTTTTATCTCCAAAGAGGCCCTTCTTCATGGAGTGGAGGTAATCCCAGTTAATTATATTTGTTTTCCCCTTCTAGTTTCTTTTTATGTCAACAGGATGTAACATAATAAATAGTCTGTACCACCACCAAGGAATTATCGTTATTGATGTCAGTATCTTAATCAATTATAAAATCATTAAATCTGCTTCCAGACTAGGACTAGCTCTCCCATCCAGATTCCCCGTGGAATTGACACTTATGAGAGCACGTCGTTGAAAGGTCTTTACCCTGTCGGTGAAGGAGCGGGTTATGCTGGAGGGATTGTAAGTGCAGCTGTGGATGGCATGTATGCTGGTTTTGCAGTGGCAAAGAATTTTGGTCTGTGTAATGATGGCATAGAGTCAATTTTGGGCAAGGCTCGGACTGCTGGATATTTGGAGTACTAGAAACATATTTGGTGTTTCTTAAAGTTGGTTCCAAGTGCCCTGCAAAAGAAGCTCACTCATCTGCATCGAAGAGCTGAGGTAGATATTAACATTGGTTTCGCATTAACTCAGACTTCTATGGAAACTTGAGCTAGTATGCGCTTACATCTTTAGAAACAAGCCATGAAGGAATTAGTACGTTATTCAGCAGCTTGATAAGATTTATTGTTCCATCAGATATTCAAATTCGGTACTGTAGTAGAGCAATCTGGTTGATGCATTTGGAAGAAAAGTGATGGAAAAAATGTAATTTTGCTGCCCGCCAGAGACCGGTTTGTGTATGATGGGTTACTATATTTTGCATCGGATATAAAGCTGAAGTGGGATTTATGAGTTGTCACAGAAAAGCAGCTTAGAGGAGGTTGATTGCTAACATGACATGAACGTAGTTCTCTAGCCCTGTGTAAGGTGGTATAAGAAGAACATTTCAAGCAACATTAACTTGTTTGTACTTCCAGTGTGAGCTTTATTTCATAAATCTAACTCTTCGATTTGTTCGGTCGCCAAGAAAAGAAAAAAAACTCTCCGATTTGTAAGATGTGGTTCAAATGAATGAAAGAGAGATTTCCGTTTGGTGTATCTTTGTCAAATAAATGAAATCAACCAGTCTGAATTGACTCCGTCATGCATAGAGCCTGGAGGACATTATAACATGAACATGTTGGAGGAGAGGAGAAAAATATCCCATATCAAGTAGTGTTGCTGCCAAGGCATCCAATGTGAACCAGAAAGAAACCAAACAAAACTAGAATCGGTGCATATATAATAATATGAGAAACGACAAAATCATCCATGTGAATTATTTATATTCCAAAATAATAAACCTTTACTCGCATCGCATGTTATGCCTATAGAATAAATACTACTACTCTAACCACATGGGAACACAAATATATTCAATTAGCAGAGTTTTCTTTTTCTTCTTCTTAGACGCATAGCATTGATAGCAACACAACACTAGGGGAGGACATGACAAAGAGCATGGAAATGGAACATCATCATCATCATCATCATCATCATCATCATCATCATGGGTTTGATTCTCCTCCTTGATTTTATATTATTATAATTCCACCACACCTCACCACATGATCATGATTATGATTATGATCATGAATCATGATGAGAGTGAGCAACCATCATTTGGTTTGGTCTTTGTAAATTGTATTCATTATTCATAAAAAATGGCATCATATATATATATATATATATATCCATTAATTTGTTCTCATAATCCATGCATAATTAATTCTGTTTCCCGTCAAAGCAATTGTTTCTGAAGGGTATAAATCAATCAATAATCATAACGAAACAAAACAAGATCATTTCTTTCTGATTTTCATGCTCGATAATTATAGCAATAGGATTGCCTTGCTTGTGCAGCTGCATGCATGTTAAGAAATTATTGCTTTGGACGTATCCTCCTCAAAACATTGTCTCTGTTTCTGACCGGTTGTTCTCATTTGGAGGTGGAAAAGATAAGAACAATTAATATTAATTAATTCAGAAAATAAAAAAGAAACTAATTAAAGCAAAATGAGCCAAGAAGAAGACAGTCGACAATAAGGAGGAAATTTGGTAGACCCAAAAAGATATGGGACAAATGTTGATGGTTTTTAACTTTTTAGCAGACATGGTGTTGCATAGCATATGATGTGTCCAAATCATCACACGTCCCAGGCTCCCAGCTATCACAAGAAAATTCTGTGTGCTTTTGCTTCAGACTTCATAATTGTCAAGTTTATTGTTTTTGTTTTTCCATAGATTCGTCATACATTATGCATTGCAGATCAAATGGTTAGTCGTACTCTTACTGTTGAAGATTAATTAAGAACACAAAACCATTTGTGAGTGTCACAGTGTGGCTTCAGTATTCAATCAAGGGTGGTAAATTTTCTTTTGATTTTTTAATGGCCTTAAATGCAGTGCAGTGCATGCAGGCGAGTACATATATATATATATATATATATATATATGGAGATGATGAGCTTCCACTGCTTGAAATGATTTAAGTGGTTCTTCTGAGCTGTAAATGGAGGTCCCAGCTTTCGGCTAAAAGCAGCAGATATATATATATATACACATACTGGTTTGTGTTTACCTTAGACTTGTAAGGTAAAACAATATCATAATTTAATGATCTTGCTGCTGTCAATGTCATGGTCCCTGCTTGCTTGTAGACTTGGGTTTCTTTAGAAGCAAAAAGCAAATTAAGAAGAGACACAAAAAGCAAATTAAGAAGAAAATGAAGAACAAGCAGAAGTTGCTTTTACCTTTAATACAAATTTTCTGAACTGGAGGGAAAATAAAGATAAGGGTAGTTGTTGTAACTTGTAATCATCATCATCATCATCACTCTTTTTCTTTTTCCTTTTTCCTTTTCCTTTTTTCTTTTTCTTGATGCACGATGCATCTGCTGCACTACAGAAACAGATGATTGTCTTTCTATTTTAGGTTTGGCGTCAATTCTTCTATTTTTAAAAGTGAAATTAAGATTGAAACCTTCTTTTTTTTTCTGTTCTTTTTCTTGATTTCTGGCATGGAAGGTTACCCTTGATTTTGACTCTTAGAAGCTCTAATGTCCTAGTCGTCTTGTTGCCTGTTTGCCTTTTGGTAGGTTAAAAACATAAACCCAAGTATTAATTTCTTCCCAAAACGTAAGGAAGGAACCATACAAATTAGCAGAGGAGAGAATACAACAATAATATTCTTGCTCTTGGTCTGTATATATAAATGATGGTGACACAGAAGACAGCCGTCCCAAGTCTTATTTAGGTAGTGATTTGTTCTGGACGGTCAGCTCAACTGCTACGGTCTCGCACAACCTTGTACATTTCCAAATTAGATGGGACGGCATGCTTTCTTTTTTCTTTTTCTTTTTTTTCCAAATTATATTTATTGAGGAGCAAATTAGGTCATGAATTTTTACAAATATCATTAATGTTTAATAGACAAGATAGCAACACTTTTTCTATTTGTTGGTTTACTACCGCATGTAGCAGACTTGCGGTTGAGTGCTTTATTATATTTCGATTGCTTAATTTAGAGATGAAACATCTTAATCTAACTTCATCCTCTCCGGAAATTCAGAAATACCTATAGATTAAAGGTTTGAATGAATAGACTAAGCTCTGGCTCTAAAAGGAGTTACCTTAAATCAAGCTCTATTATATAATTAATTCCACAAGGCTTCCTTCCATTTCATTTTTCCATATCTAATAATTAATCTTTCTTTCACATAAGTCCTTGACCATTTCTAGCTATATAGAAATGTGAGACTCATAGTGTCACATAAGTAACTAACGGGGAGATCTGACAGAAATTCTAACGGTGGAATCACATTGTGACAAATTTTAAAGCCCACTGTGAGTAATCGTAAACATTGAGAAAATAGGAACTAACATGTCTTAAGAGTAACTACAGGGTACTAAACCGTCATTAACCATAGAAATAATATCTATACATATTTGCCCTTGGCATAACTCACTCATAAGTTTCTAGAGACAAGGTTATCTCATTGGCGCATTGAGGCCTTGGAATAACTAAGTAATGCTCTCTATGTCATCTCCCAAAAGAAGATTAGAGGGGGTTGGTTTTTCTTTTGCCAGCGTTGTTTTAGTTTTTTTCTTTTAGTTTAGTTTATTCAATAAAGTTCAGAAACTCTACGAGTTTTATGTGTTTTTCTCTCTCTTATGATTTTAGAAACTTAGTTGAGTTTGCTTAATGTTCTTAGTCTCTTTAGGAAAGTCATACCCCGATTAGTAGCTAGTTTTGTCCTTAATGTCATTAGACTAGATTCGAGAAAATTATGGTGGTTGAGAGGGGTTATAGAAAAGTTATTTTCGAGAGTGATTCTCTCCAGATCGTTTCAGCTTTTTGCTGGCTTAGGTCATTGGGGAAGTTTTACCCATTTCTACCATATTATTATTAGGATGACTCCCTTTATATTATGTGCCATTTGTACTATTATTCTATTGATCTAATAAAATTATATCGCCTTTTTATATAATTTTAAAAAAAAACCATTAGTTGGTGTTGGTGAGATAGATTAAGAGTTGCTAACTTGCTATTTAAAATATGCTTTTTTATTTTCACTCAAATTAATGTTTAATTTGCTTACCTAGCCATGCTAGGTGGCAGAAGTGTTAATATAAAATTATTAAAAAAATTATTTCTTATCATAAGAGCATTGATGAAAGGAAAAACTAATCAGTTACAGCATCACAATCTTGACCCGGACCTCTATCAAGTGTTCTTTTTAATTAATTAATTAATACAGTTGGGGCCAATACATATTTTTTTGTTGGAATTTAAAAATAAAAATAAAAGATCCAAAAGGAGTAATACACACATTTATCTCTCAAAATTTTGATTAAAAAACCATTTACATAAGAAGAAAAGAACACGTCTGCAATTCTTTGATTTGCGCCATGTGGTCCTGAGTCATGCATGATTACGTGGGACTGCACGCAGCAGATAGGGCCCCATGTAATATAATGAGTGCTTAAACTTAACTAAAAGCCTTATCAAAGTAGGTGGCGCGAAATCAACGACCTCTCACAGTCCCTCCCTCCAAACTATAACCGTCTCTTCGCAATTTTTTATTTTTTTTTCTTCACAAAACCCATTTTTTAAATACAAAAAAAGAAATAATAATATTTAATTATTGCCTCAAATACAGATTCCTTTCTCCCTCTCCTTCTCGGTATTTGCTTCAAACTCTGACCTCCCGCCGGAAAACTTTGAATCTCAATCATCTTCCGGCTAATTCCTCAGTTTCCGGCGACGCATCTCAGCCACTACCGTGGCCTTTCGATTCGAATTCTCAAAGAGATCAACAAAATTTGGTGAGTTTCCGATTTTTCTGGGGAGTGCCAATTTAGGGTTTTGATAATTTGAGGAAGTTTTGCAATTTCTTTTAATCTGAAAATTTAACTTTTTTTTTTCCTTTTCAGTTTTATGAAACTTAATGCCAAATTTTTTTATTTATTTGAATAAACGAAACAGAAAATTAAAAAAGAAAAGGAGAATATTTGCTTGTTTGATAACTCTTTGATTCATTTTGCTCTTTTTTTTATTGAGGGTTATATGAGATTCATTGAACTGTCTCTCTCTTCTCCATGTTCAGAAAGACTGAAACTTCGGTGTTGCGAGAGAGAGATGGCATGAGCAGTGAAACACTGAACGTGTCTTCCATATCAGGGACACGACTCTGTCGACTACAGACTTATGTCATGGATCCCTCGTTGCTTTCCATTTTCTCTTCCAATTTTAAATTTTTTAAAAACATTTCTGCATTTTATCGATTTTTTAGTTTCTATAAATCTTGAAAGAACTCCCATATTTTTATCGAATTCCTACATAACGATGTGTTTGCATTACCTCTTTTCTTTTAATGCATGTTTGCTTCTAAATTTGCTTCTAAATGTTGTCTTGTATTTTGATATTTTACACCAAAAATTCATGGGGATGGACAATGATCCTTCTTCCACGTGGACCTCCATGTCTTTTCTCATTTCCCAAAGAACATTAGCACCTGCAAGTTCAACCTTCGAATAAATGAAGATTTAAATATTGTGCATACAAACAAAATCCACAGAAGTAAAGGATTTTAGTATTATTTTTGCAAATTTATTTGTGAGACAGTGAGAGTAAGAAATGAAAAACCCATAAAACATTTTAGTAAAGTAAGTAAATGTGTGGCAGATGATCCCAGGATAACTATGTGTATTTTAGATTTTTTTCCTTTATTTTTGTTGGAAAAAGTTGGAGCGAGAGAGAAAGCCTGGCTTGTTTTTTTGCAAGTTTTGTGATCACTTTCATTGAATTCCCTTTCGTGAAAAAGAGTTGTGAGAGAAGAAAGGAAACTGTTCATAGTGGGGTTTTGTGAGAGTTGAGTTGACCCATTTCCAGCCCAACCGACCATGGCACTCCCGTGAGAGGGACCAGAGGAAAATTAAAAGGACACTTTATCCAGCACACATCCTTCTTTTCTCTTATCCTACACCCTCATCCCCACTGTCTACTCTCCCAATCTTCCCAATATTTTCTTAGGGATCACTACCCTACCCTACCAGGCTACCTTGCATTCAGTTTGTGGGTTATTCAAAACCAACCTCTAACCATAACCGTTTATGCCCGCTTTGACACTTCCCGCAGTTCTCTGTGACCCCATTTGCACCAGATGTTGTTTACCCCCTTCCTAATTTCATTGCCATGGCCTGATCTGCTTGGATTGCGGCTTCTTTCCATGAAAACACAATACCCTTTTGAGATTGTTTGTTGTAATTCTCAAATTCATTCTCAGTTAGATCTGAGTCTCTGTAAAGATGTATGCTTTTCAATGTTCCTTTTCCTTTTTTATGGGTTTATTCTATGCTTTTCTTAGCCATCTCTCAGCTGCCTCTTACTTTTGGTTGTGCGTTTGTGGCAGATTTATTGCAGAGAAAGGTATCTTCTTTTCAAGCAACAGGCGGTATTCCATTGATTATTGAATGTGGGATTAAATGAAAGCCTAGGCTGTCAAGTATGTAAATTTAGCTTAGATGAAAGAATCCATCAATGTGGTCTAATTCGGATAGTGTGGATGGATGCTCGTGAACCAGAGCTAGCAGCACTAAAGAAGCCAAGACCACCGTTGGTTCCGGCCGAAAAGAATAATGCAGTCACCACTCGCCGTCCTCGAACGAGGGAAATTAGTTCCAGGTATAAGTCACCCACTCCAACTCCCTCAACACCTTCTGGTACTCGGCGTTGCCCATCTCCAAACCTTACAAGAACATTGCGTCCATCCGCACAATTGGTGCCCAAGAGATCCCAATCTGTGGATAGGAAGCGTCCTTCCACACCCACTTCCCCGCCAAGTCCATCAACGCCGGTCCAGGATTCTTCTGTAGATGTGCAATTATCATCCAGAAGAACAGGGAATGGTCGGACGCCGGAGAGTTTATGGCCTTCCACTATGAGAAGTTTGAGTGTCTCCTTCCAGTCTGATACCATTTCGATTCCTGTCAGTAAGAAGGAAAAACCAGTTAGTAGTGCTCTGTCCGACCGCACTCTGAGGTCATCTTCGAATGTGGCACATAGACAGGCCGAAACACCTGCTCCTCGAAAGCTTACACCAGAGAGAAAAAGGAGCCCTCTTAAAGGGAAAAATGCTGCTGATCAATCGGAGAATTCTAAACCAGTCGATGGTTTGCATTCCCGATTGATAGATCACCATCGATGGCCAAGTAGAATAGGTGGGAAAGTATCTTCCAATTCCTTAAATAGAAGTGTGGATCTTGGTGCTAAGATTGTCAGGCTTGCTACACCGGTTCCAGGAGTCGGTTTGTCTGCGCTGAGGAGATTGCCCACGTCTGATGCTTTGGGTAATAAATCTTTACAAAAATCTTCTAGTGATGCTGCCGCGTTATTATCACTTAATGAAAGTGGTAGAGCAGGACTTCGAGCAAATTTAGTTGATGATAATTCCCTGCATGTATCTGGACCTCACAAGCTTGTCTTTAGTAGCTTATCAGACAGGTTATCATTAACAACTCCTGCAGTCAGATCTCAATCTTTGCCTGCTACTGCATCGCGACCATCCTCACCTAGTAAGAGCTCAATGTTTTCATCCTCTGTTACAAGAGGCCTTAGTCCTTCTCGAACAAGACCATCTACTCCTCCTTCTAGAGGAGTTAGTCCATCTAAGACAAGGTCGTCCAATAGTTGTAGTCAATCAAGCAGTTCAACTTCTGTGCTTAGTTTCGTTGCGGATTTTAAGGGGAAAAAGGGTGCAATTTACATTGAAGATGCTCATCATCTGCGCTTACTTTACAATAGATATTTACAATGGCGATTTGCTAATGCCAGGGCTGAGACTGTACTTTATATTCAGAAAGTAACTGCAGAGGTGGGCTTTTGTTCTCTTTAAAACTAGCAAGCTTTTAGGCATATGTCTCTGCCCTACTAATTTCTTTAACTATATCCTGGTATTGTTTATCATGTCCTGTGTTACTAATTTCAGTTAAATAAGTATTGATGACTTGAGAGCGGGAATGGACATACATACCCACGCATTTGACCACATAGTGAGGTCTTTGCAGTTCTCAACTACTATGGTTTTTTTTTTTTTTTTTTTTTTACATGATGCAGTTGAGGAATATCTTATTAGTTGCTCATGAGTGATAGTTAAGGTTACAAACTGAAAAATAATTATTGCATTATAGTATATTGCCCACTTTGTACAGAATACTAAATGGTTTATATATTATTTTCGATTTGTTGCATGGTCGAGGTTGTGCATACTGCATTCCCAGTGAAGAATATATCTTCTATTTTTTCACAGTACATGTCAAATTACATTGGAAATTTAATTGATGGTGCAGAGAACACTTTTGAATGTATGGAACACTACGCTGAGCTTGTGGGATTCAGTAATCAGGAAAAGAATCATTCTCCAGCAGTTGAACCTTGAGCTTAAGCTGAACTCAGTATTGAATGATCAAGTAATGCCTCTTTTGCACAACAGTGATATCATTTTATCGGCAATATTTTTATTGATTGCATTGATCCATTAAGGATTTCTCCAAGTCAAAGACTAGGTTATAATGTGGACTAAAATATATGACTAAGAATTAATGTGGCCTTCAGATTATTCTGCAACAGGAAGACGTGATGCATTCTAAGATTTTTTCCATGTGAACGTTTGAAATTGTTTGAAATAGCTCTTAAGTGGCCTTGTTATCAGGGAATAAATATTTTAAGCATCCATCTGTCAAATGGAAGAGGAGTTGATGATGAAGGAAGCCAAAATAATTATCATGTTGTGTTTTTAATCGTGTTCAGTCAGAAACTGATTGAAGCCAAACTCAATTGTGCTAAGAGTGACGTTTGTTGGAAATAATAAATCATGTTGGGCATATCTTAGTTCACAAACTTTCCTGTTAACTTGTGGTCCCATATTACATCTCTGTTATTTCTGAACTCACACCTTTACTGTCCGTGATATCAATTCTTATATAATACCGTTTCAATGTCCTTGCATGAACAATGATTGTTCAGATGGCCTACCTTGACGACTGGGCTGTACTTGAAAGCGATCATATTGCTGCTTTCTCAGGGGCTATGGAAGATTTGGAGGCAAGCACACTCCGTCTTCCAGTGACTGGAGGGGCAAGGGTATGTTGGTTTGTAAAAGATCATTAAATCTGATTTATGAAAGAGAGATTTTTGCATGACTATAAGTTTATGCTTTTACAGGCAGATATTGATTCTCTGAAGGTAGCTATCTGCTCAGCTGTTGATGTGATGCAGGCAATGGCATCCTCCATATGCTCTTTGCTCTCAAGGGTGAGATTCATGTTTCTATAGTTTTATGCTGATCATGTTGTCATAGCTTTCAACTGCCAACTGTTTCCTGCACTGTTCATGACATATGGAAAATGATCAATGATGTAGAGGTTGCATATCTTGTGCAAGCAAAGTTTGTGTTTTGAGGATTCTATCATTTGAAAGGATGTACCTAATTTTGCAGAACTTTATATTTATATGATAGGTGGAGGGCGTGAACAGTTTGGTTTCGGAACTTGCTGTTGTAGCAGCACAGGAGAAAGTCATGCTTGACGAGTGTGAAGCGCTATTGGCTTCAGCAGCAGCTATGCAGGTAAGACAATGAGACCATGAGTTATAATGAACAAAACGTAATCAGGAAAGTGCAAATCGATGAAATCTGATTTCATTTCAACTGATTTGATTTCGATTTATTTTTTTCTTTGAAGAGTTTTATTGTTTTAGTTTTTGATTACTGTTGGGTCAAAGCAGGTAGAGGAATACAGCCTCAGAACCCATCTCATACAAATGAAACAAGACTTGGGAAGCGTGAGCGTCCAATTTTGGCAACCAAGACAGCTTCTTGACCCTGACTAGTTTCTAAGGCAATAATAACATCATAAGTAAGCTTTGTCAATTCTGAAGGGTTAAAATACCTGGGCAGAGAGAGATAAATGTCTCTCCTCGGTTCTCTCTGTGAATGTAAATTGATTTTTTAGCCTTGGAATGTCATCTTGTTCCATTCCATTTTCCCCCTTCTTTTCTGAGCAAAGAGCCATTGGCTCCGTGCTTTCCCACTGTAATTTTTTTGTATTACGCAGATGAAAAGAAAATGCAAAGGAAGCAAAGGATTTGAATTCCATGTAGAAGCAAAAGTTTCACAGGAAATGAAATAGGAAAATACTCGTAACCAATGTTGCATCTATGTTGTCTTGGATTTGAGTTTTGCATGTTTTGGATGGAGGGGTACTTCTTAACAAATCATATCTTGTGTTGTCGATACTTTCTCTACTTTCTCTAGTTGCAGTTGAGAAAGACGAAGAAGATAAAAAATAAAGCCACCTCCAAAGACAACCTCAATTTCTACGCTTTCACTTCACGTGTTGTTTTCCAGAAAATAAAAATGCTAATGCTTTGGCTACAATAATTTGTTAAGAAGGAGAGAAGGATTCCCGCCATTTTTCGGAAGAAACAAACCAAACAGTTAAATATAACTGCGACGAGTGCCACCTAAATAAAAAAAACATCAAACTCTCCGAAAAGCAAAGCACAAAACACGACATATGATTTGCAGAAACATAAGCAGCTGCTATGCGCAACGTGATCGGAACTTCTTCCTTAGCCTCCTCAGCAAGGCTACCTCTCTCTCTCACCTCACTCAGACCCACGCCCAAATCATCCTCAACGGCTACCAAAACGACCTCGCCACCGTCACCAAGCTCACTCACAAGTTCTCCGACCTCAAGGCCATACGCCACTCACGTGACCTCTTCCTCTCCATCCCAAAACCAGACCTTTTCCTCTTCAACGTCCTCATCAGAGGCTTTGCCAGCAATGCCTCACCTTTATCTTCGCTTTCTTTGTATACCCATTTGAGGAAAAACACTAGTCTCAACCCTGACAAGTTCACTTACGCATTTGCTATATCAGCCGCTTCGGGTTTCAAGGACGAAAAATATGGTCTTTTGTTGCACGCGCATTCGATTATTGATGGGTTAGGATCAAATTTATATGTTGGATCCATTATTGTTGACTTTTACTTCAAGTTTTCTCGGGTTGAGTTAGCACAGAAGGTGTTTGATGGAATGCCGGAAAAGGACACGGTTTTGTGGAATACGATGATATCTGGGTTGGTGAGGAATTGTTACTATGCCGATTCAATGCGGATTTTTAGAGATATGGTGGTGGGTGGGACAGCTTTTGATTCGACGACATTGGCAACCGAATTGCCTGCACTGGCCGAGTTGCAGGAGTTGAAAGCAGGGATGGGGATTCATTGTTTGGCTCTGAAGGTCGGCTTTCATTCAGATGTTCATGTGCTTACTGGGTTGGTTTCGTTGTATTCAAAGTGCAAGGAGCTAGAGACGGCAAGGTTGTTATTTGGGCATATTACTCAGCCGGATTTGATATGTTATAATGCCATGATTGCTGGATATACTTGCAATAATGAGACCGTATCATCAGTTAGTCTTTTCAGGGAATTGCTTGCTTCTGGGGAGAAAGTCAACTCAAGCACAATTGTGGGGTTGATTCCTGTGTCTTCTCCTTTTGGTCATCTGCAACTCACTGGCTCTCTTCAAACTTTCTGTGTGAAATCTGGGATTGTTTCGCATCCTTCAGTCTCTACTGCCTTTGTTACCGTTTATTGTAGACTGAATGAAATTGAATTAGCACGGCAGCTTTTTGATGAGTCTCCAGAGAAAACTTTGGCATCTTGGAATGCCATGATCGCAGGTTATACCCAAAATGGGCTGACAGAGACTGCCATATCTCTTTTCCGAGAAATGATGTCTGAATTCAGTCCAAACCCTGTTACAGTTACAAGTATTCTTTCTGCCTGTGCTCAGCTTGGAGCTATAAGTCTTGGGAAATGGGTCCATGGTTTGATTAAGAGCAAAAATCTAGAGTCTAACATCTATGTATTGACTGCTCTAGTTGACATGTATGCGAAGTGTGGGAGCATTGTGGAAGCTCGGAAATTATTTGACTTGATGACAGAGAAAAATGTGGTTACTTGGAATGCCATGATATCTGCTTATGGTCTCCATGGTGACGGGCATGAAGCACTGAAGCTCTTTACTGAAATGTTGCATTCTGGGATTCAACCAAGTGGGGTTACTTTTCTCTCTGTTCTGTATGCTTGCAGCCATGCTGGCTTGGTGAGAGAAGGTGAAGAAGTTTTTCATTATATGGTTCATAACCATGGCTTTGAGCCCTTAGCTGAGCATTATGCCTGCATGGTTGACATCCTTGGCAGAGCTGGAAAGTTAGAGAAGGCCTTGGAGTTTATAAAAGAAATGCCGGTTGAGCCAGGTCCTGCTGTTTGGGGTGCCCTGCTTGGTGCTTGCATGATTCACAAAGAAACAGAACTGGCTTGTGTGGCTTCTGAAAGGCTATTTGAATTGGATCCAGAAAATACAGGATATTATGTCTTGCTCTCTAATATATACTCAGCTGACAGGAACTTTCCAAAGGCTGCTTCAGTACGACAGGTAGTCAAGAACAGAAATTTGGCAAAGACTCCTGGATGCACTCTTGTTGAGATTGGTGAGACCCCACATGTGTTTACATGCGGTGATCAATCTCATCCTCGAGCAACAGAAATCTATAGGATGCTAGACAAATTAACAGGAAAAATGATGGAGGCTGGATTTCAAACTGAAACTGTCACTGTTTTGCATGATGTGGAGGAGGAAGAGAAGGAATTAATGGTGAAGGTTCATAGTGAGAAGTTGGCCATTGCTTTTGCCCTTATCGAAACTGCACCTGGGACAGAAATTAGAATCTTTAAGAATCTCCGGGTTTGTTTAGATTGCCATAATGCAACTAAATTTATATCCAAGATCACGGAAAGAGTTATTGTAGTCAGGGATGCTAATAGATTCCATCATTTCAAAGACGGTGTGTGTTCTTGTGGAGACTATTGGTGACACCACAGTTTTATACACTGGTATGCAAGCACTTAGTTCTGCAATTTTGTACTGTTTAAGTGGAAACTAAAAGGTGGACGCCGGTTTGATACTATGGGATGGCATTCCATAACAACATTAATGTTATGTTTCCCAACTGCCTTGCAGGAAATACAGGAAACACTACTGTTTCAACACTCTTCTCCTAATATACACCCGGCAAGCTCCTGTAGCAAGTCCTTTTTGCAACTGTATTCTGATTCATCTGGCTATCCAATTCAATACAAGTCTCAATGATTTTCAAGATATTACGTTATTGATAAGCTGGATGTGAAGGTTCTGCAACATAAGTACACAATACAAAAAATATATATATATATATATATCTGCAGTTTTAAATGTATAATAAACTGAGAATCAATTCAGATCCATTGTCAGTTAGCACAAAGTATCACACCAACACTTTCCAATTCACTTACAAAACTGGGTACATTGCACTTAAGCTACGCAAAAATTTGTAGTCTGCCTTTATTCATTCTTGCATCTCCTTTTTGTTGTTTAGACATCATACTCTATAAAGACAAGAATGCAGCATATATTTTCAGGAGATGCACATTTGAAAAGGGTGAAGGGGATACAAGTATTTTCAGCAATTGATTCCGCATTGCTTCGTGTCAGGTCCCTTGGTTTTTAACACAAATGGATCAATTCGGACCCAGAGTAAGGAGAAGATAGAAGCCAGGAGCACTGACCAAATGACAACAATAGTTGGCGTCCGGTTCTGCCGCCCCATGAGACCTTTAAGGAATGGATAGAGATGGAGAATCACCCAAAATGAAAAGAATAGCTTTCCAAATAGAGGTCCCCATGATTGGTACCCATTGTTTATGGCGTCTGAAATCCCAGCAACTACTCCAACAAGGTTAATGACTAAGATAGTGGTTGGAGGGATTAGGAGGGTTGTCCATTTAAAGGCGTACAATTCTCCAAAATCCTCATCATCTGATGACTTAGCAGTCACAGTGAAGTTGGTGTCAATTCCAGCCAAAACCTTCAGAAGGCCTTGGATAACAGCAAAGAGGTGAGCTGACACACCACCAATCACCCAGAATTGCTCATTTCTCCACCATTCTTCGATGCTTACTCCACTCCATCGCAGCTCAAGAATGCCGGTGGCAAAGATTGAGAGGAACAGAGCTATGAAGAAGAGACTTGCAAAAGTGCTTATCTGGACTTTCAGAAAAAGCAAACAACTTATATCAGATGAAAAAGTATATATATTTGAAAGTCATTGTGGAAGAAGCACAGGGAAAAGCTGTTAGAACTAGCATAAGGTTCAACTTCTTTCTATGTTTTTCAGGTGATGATTACTATCAACGTACTCTTTCTTTGCCTGTAAATGCATGAAGAAGTGGAATTATTTCCATTTTCGTTTGTGTCTAATCATTTGTTATTTATCATCTTCTACCATCCAGTGTAATGTAAAAGATAACTAGAAATTGTTACCGATGGCATGATGAATTTATCGGTGAGCAAGCAGACGGCAGGTAGGATACAATAGGCAAGGAGAGGAAGGGAGGTGAAAGGGTAGACAGTAGTGTTGACATAAGCGAACCGCTCAAGCCACTTGAGCTTCCCTCCTTTGTAGCCATACCAGAGTGGACTGTGGCGACTGAAAAAGATCTCAATGGAACCAAGTGCCCAACGAAGCACCTGGTTGAGCCGATCTGACAAGTTAATGGGAGCTGTTCCCTTGAATGCAGGTCTCTCTGGCATACAGTAAATTGACCTCCAACCCCGGCAATGCATCTTGAAACCTGTTAGGATATCCTCTGTGATAGACCCGTAAATCCAACCCAGCTGCATTTGAAAATAGTAGCAATATATTCAATAATGAATCAAGAGAATCTACTCTATCTTGACCAATAAAAAGGAATTGTTACAAACTTTACCTCTAAACCCCATTCAGTTTTGTCTTCATAACCGCAACTGATTACGTGAATGGCTTCTTTAAGCATGGCCGCAGGGCTTGAGGAAGGAGGGACACCACCTTGTTCCATTAAAGTTGAAGTCACAAAAACTGCGGACTGTCCGAATTTCTTTTCGAAATTCATTTGGGACATCAATAGCTCTTTGTCATCATCCACTCCTGCACAATATGAATACAGGTTTAGTTTTTACTCAGGCAAGGTAGCAAATTGGTTAAGAAACAAAAAATCGTTTGATTATTGATACCCACCTTGTAGGTTTGCACCTTGTCCATTTGCAGCATGCTTGGAATACTTTGGAAGCTTCTTGCGGCGTCCAAAACATGGGCAGCAGTCACAGCTTACCATCTTTGGGCGCTTAGGACCCTTTGGAGGATTATAGCCATACAAAGCTTGCCTTCTGAACACACATCCTGTGCCCACATACACAGGACCTTGAATTCCATCAAGACCTTTCATGTTAATCTGAAAACCAAAGAGAAAGAGAACATAATTTCAATTCATACTGGCACAGTTTATTCAAAGAAACAATATCTAATATGTTTCATGCTTACATCGAAGAAGACTGTATTTCTGTTGGCATAACGATCGTTCCTGTCAATACCATCAAATCTTTGAGGGAACTGGACATAGCAAACCTTCCTTCCAATTTGGGGATCCATCAAGAAACACATGGCCTCTCTCGCAGCCTTGCTGTTGTTCACATAGTGGTCACAATCCAAGTTGAGCATGAAAGGAGCATTGGTAAGCACTCCAGAGACACGAACCTGTTACCAAGGATTCATGGCACAATTTTAATTGGCCAACCAAACCAAACAGAAGAAAAGGAACGCTTCAATTAAAATATCATATAATTACCAGGGCATTCATGGCACCGGCCTTCTTGTGATGTTGGAAACCAGGCCTCTTTTCACGAGACACGTAGACAAGACGAGGAAGCTCATTTCCTTCAGTATCAAGGCCTCCACTGTGACCAAGAAAGACTTGAATCATACCAGGGTGATCCTTTGTATTGTTTCCAGGCCATGGTGTCCCATCTTGCATAATCCACCCTTCTGGTGGAACCTTTGTGGCTTTGGCAACAAGCGCATTTACCCTAACCTTGAATTCTTCATATTCTCTCTGCATGCATTTGGCCATTCACCAAAAGAAAATTTATATATCTATAACTAACTACTTAATTAATCAGCCTTCATCATGCATCTTAATCAAGTAAGCAGGTCTGTTCTAGTATTGATAATATTCTGTAGCACATATACACACCTTCATAGCTCGACGCTCCTTCACAAATGTTGGCTGGACTTTGTCCTTGAGATAATCAATCTTCTCAGAGAAGTACATCTCGGGGGCTCGAGGCTCAATGGCAAATTTCTTGCAAAAAGGAACCCATTTGCGTGCAAATTCTGCAGTTTCTGACAAGGCTTCAAAGGTGAGCATGGAAGCTCCATCATCAGAGATGTAGCATGAGATCTTATCAACAGGGTAGTCCATAGACAAGATTGAAAGAACTGTATTGGCTGTATTAAGTGGAGGTTCCTTCATCGGATCCACAGTACTCACAAACACATCTACTGGGCAGAGCATATTTGGTTCGCCCTCTCTCTCATACCTGCATCCATGAATTGATTTTATAGAGGTTTAAGATACATCAGACATCATAGTACTTCATCTCAAGCATTATGTCATGTCATATTATTAACTGCCAAAATGAGAGACTAAGGAGGCAGAATATCAGGCTTCAAGTCCTTGAATATTTTTTGTAAAAACAAACATTTGATAGTTGACCTGTGTAGGCAGATGACATAGCTGAAATTATGTTCGCTTGCAGTAACATATGTTATATATTTATTAGTAAATTGTGTGTTAACCATTGTCAGCAGAGCTTATATATAATATATGTATGTATACCTGAGTGAAAGGCGATCAAGGTAGGTCTCACGATCAATGGGGTACCACTTTGGGAACTGATCAAGGATCCATGAAATCGCAAACCATATTTCACAGATGACAGAGGCTAACCAGAGACCAAATGCATCAAAGACTGGATTCAAAAGCCTATACCGAAGGAAGAAGGCCAAAATAAAAAGGCGAGCCACAATGATCATCCGATAAGGGTTGATCTTGCTTGATGCAATTGGTACTTTCCTTGAGAGTGGCTGCCTAGCTTCATCGCTCCTGCAGGCAGTACCATATTGTATGAGGTTCATAAATAAATGAAATTAAGGACTTATTGTATGTATATGTACGTACATGGACATGTCTGCATCATTCAAGTCATCAGGTTGATCAGGGCCCCCCAGGTTGCCTTGATGCTGCATTTTCCAGTCATCCATTCTTTCTTTCCACCCAGCTCCCTCTTTCTTCTCAGCATCCCATCTTTCACTTCCTGTATAAATTGCAAAACGTACATGTGATGGAAGTTTGGAATTACTATTTTAGGAATGAGTTTAATCCACAAACTAATACATCTTTCAAAAATTAACAAGATAGATAGATAGATAGATAAAATGAGTGAATGAATGAATATAGTATATATATCATACCTGGCTCAGAAACTGGGTAGGGATGCACTCGCTTATGCAATGAAGAAGATGGCATCTGCTGATCTCCATGAGATAAGAATGTGAGCTCGCCGCTAACCTGAATGCATATATGTACACATGAGTTAATTTATTCACAGAATGAATATGAATTAGTGGGGTTTGATTAAAAATACCGGGCGGGATCTGCCACCAGCGATTACAGATGGGAATTGGGAGTCTTGATCAGGATCGTCAGGGCCTCTGCCATAGCTCATCTTGCCATGGAGCATGGCTTCAGCCAGATGCTCATTATTAATATTGTGCTTATTATAAGTTGATGATCTGGTGTTGCCATTATTAAGTTGATCATCATCTTCTGGATGATGGTTACTATTAATGTTGAATTCATGTTCAATGTCATCCACGTCCTCTTCGTCATCATCTCCTTCGACGCGGGGGCTGCCTTTGAGACGCTTGTATCTGGTTTTGCACTGAGGGCAGTTCTGGGAGCCTTCTCTGCGCTCGTACTCATAGCAAGGCCTGCAAACGGGGAACCCACACTCATTGCACGCCACAAACAAATCTCCATCCACCGTCAACCCCACATCGTCCCCGCATATCTCACACACCTGCCCATCCAAGTTCCTCAATGGTTTGTGCTGCAGGCATCAAACATCAGAAAACATCAGAAAAACATCAAACACATACACTTATAGTTCATTCATTAATTATATGATTTATTAATTACCTCTTCATGGCCATGAATGACGACGAGTTCATTGCGGTTGTGAGAACCGGCAACAAGTCCGGCGCTGGCTTCCATGGTGTTTGGATGAGGATGTCTAGATGGTGAGGTTTCGTTTTTATGATGAAGAAGGGGTGGGGAAGTAGTAGGAGTACTAGTAGTAAGATAGCTGGCTAAGCTTAGAGGTTGGCATGAGATATTTGGTGCGGGCCGTCTCTCACCTCACCACCTAATATTCTCAAACAAGTTTCAAGGCCAGATGGATGTTTGTTGCAGGGTCCCCATTGCCATTGCCTTCAACCTAAGCTTCCGTCCATACCTTCAACTATACTCACCTTCTCTCCCGCCTTTTTATTCAACCCTCACTGTCACCTTCCCTTATTTTTCATTTTATTTATTTATTTTGTGTGCTATTAAATCATTGATGTACTAGTACCCAACGAAAACTGTTTCTCTAAAATTGTTTTTTTATTTTTTTTATTACCTACGAATTATGTAACAGGGAAGGTAATTAATTGGGCAATTAGGACATTTTTCCTACTTCCACTCCCACTTTGAAGATTATTCTGTTTGAGATTCACAGTAGAAATCAAAAGTTCCTTTTTCTTTTTCTTTTTTCCGATCTGCAATTTTCTGGTCCAAAAAATCTTTTATTCCGTTTGAGCTCATAACTTGTTTATCATTAGTGGGTGAGATAGCGGGATGGTTGACGATGTATTACAAGAAATCATTGGCATTTGGATCATTCACTTTTGTTGACTTCTTTCATAGACCGTGACATTGTAAATTTACACCCGAACAAAAAAAAAATGAAATTTGGTTACGTTGTCATCAATTTATTCATAAATCCAAGTAAGAATCAATATTCAGATTGGGCATTACAACATAAAATGTTGCACAAGACCACATTTCCCCTTTAAGAAAATACAGTTGAGTTTGTTGTTGATTGATATACCTGGGTCACAGTGGGCCCATATCTGATAAGAAACACAAATCCCCCAACAGCAAAATACTTAAACTAGTGCAAAAACATTGCTTTAAAAAACTCTAGTGGTTACCCAGTTATATATAAGAAAAATATGCAAACGAGAAGACTTGAGTTCTAAGAACTTAGAAGCTAAGCCAAGTTCAAATCGTTAGGTAGGTGAGTTGAAGCCTCCCCATCTGGGCACACAGAGAGAGTCAGATTAGCAAAACACCCCAACTTCTATATAATTAACCAGCAACCTATAACAACTCACTAGCACACGCTCTGGACGCTTTGCTTCACTGGGGTCGAATTAACATCATGCCAGTCTCTCCTACTTTCCATATGCAAAAGAACGGTAGATAATAATAATAAGCATTTAAATAACAATATGCATAACCAGCTTTGATCACTTAATCTGCTTCAACAGCAATCATCCAGCACCTGGCCAAATAAGCAATCAAGACTATCTGATGATGCAATCGCATATACTTTCCCCTGGCCATATTCCTTGTCTTCGAAAGCACGTGTCCCGAGAGAACAACTAGAAATAAGAGAATATATCTCAAACACAATCACTAAATTGTTTGATCAGACTGCCTACAAGACTAATTGTTGCTATGGAACTGTTAAATGTTCATCTAGGGTGGACCAGAAATGTTCGCTTCATATGAAAGCTTTACATTTTTGTTTTTTGTTTTTTTTTTTTTGAAGATTACAGTCTACAAAATTCTGCAAGTTTGTTAATTGAAAAGACAGTCTTGATATCAAAATCTATTATACATGTTCTTCCTCGTACAACACTATTACACTACTACTATACACAACCTCCGAGATTCCCAACCTAGTTGACAAACAAAATGAAAATCCAAATGATTTACCTACATGTAAAACCTGCTTCAAACTCTAAGTCCACTCAGACACCAGCTGATATTTCATTCACTGCAGGTGCAGAGTTTTCTTTCTTCTTCGGCGGTGGTTCTTGAGCTTTCTGTAGAATAGCCTTGTTGGGAACTAAAACTATAAACATGTTCTTGTCGCTGAAGCTTTTGGCTTCCTCTGTTGCCAGCTGCAACCCATGGAAACAAGCAAACAATTGTAGATTAAAAAATACCTGAACAGCTGACTTACTCCTAATGAAAATAACCAGAACTTAAAGGAGCTCTAGATTGTAAACTCCTTCCACCCCCCTCCAAAAAAAAAACTTCAGGCATTTGAAAAACAAGCACTTAGTATTTACTATCTGTTCATGATTCTAAACACAAAAATGCATCATTACCTCCCCAACATCATTCTGGAAGCGTTTGATAAGTGCAATAGCAATATTTCGGAAATCATTTTCACGGCCTTTCAAGTGGACAATAACCTTGACCTACCAAAATTCAATACAGAAAAACATAAGAACAATACAGGGAGTTTTAATATAGGAAGGCAAATCCTGACATTATTGAGAAATCTAAGCAACCTTATCACCATCTTTCAAAAACTTCTGGGCAGCTCTCAAACGCACAGAGTAATCATGTTGGTCAATGTTGTAACTGTACAGACAATAATAATTATCAAAAAATTTATACATACAAATAAAGTACAGCATCTAGTTCAAATTAGGAATCAAGGCCCTTTATTAAATAATAGAATTTAGAACATATAAGTAAATGCCACACGCATAAACATCTGAAAACCTAATTTATGTTACTGGTTTTACCACTCGCATATTCTAATTAATATGAACAGTCAACACCATTGCAACCAGAGCCAGTCACATGACAAAAGTACCAAGTCAGATATTGACAGCTAAAGATTCACTCAATTGCTTAACGTCTAGCAAAAATTTGAGAAAACTAACACTGAAAAACATTATTCATAAAGCACCATGGACAGATGACAAATAGTAGCTGCCAATGAGGCTTTGTTCGGTTGAGTTGACTATTTGTTGGAAACAATCCAGCCAAGTTCCATTTAAGATCCTCTCATGATAGCACAGATAAAGTTTTTTTTTTGTGCTTAGTTTGATGTTTTTTAAAATTAACTATGAGTGAGTTCGACTTTTGCTTCATACTTCAAACATACTCTCATTTTCTTTGGTGGAAGCCATATTAACACTACAATGTGCTAATACAAATTAGATAGCAAGCCTATCAAAGAAAATATTGTTTCAAATATAAAAGTTATATATGCAACTATCTATGTAATTCAACCTTTTTTTTTTCAATATCTATTTAATCAGCCATTAATGAACTCACACGTCAAACAAACATGTTATTATTCTGAGATTTGAAATAAGACTGAATGCCAAAAACCATATATATGATTCAGTGCTTTACCCCATTTTGAGCTCCTTCAAATCCATGCGGCTTGCTAACATATAAGACAAGACTCCAGTCAGTGTCTTTCTCAAATCGGAGGATTATGCATGAATGAGAAAGAAAAAGGAAACAGTCTCAAGACAGAGAAGACACTCACCTGCACTTTTCTTCTGCTGGCCTCTTTTCTTCTTTTGTTGTTCATACCTATATTTACTGACAAAAAGAAAAGGTATAGATAATTAGGTCTACCCGTTCTCTGATTGAAAAGAAAAGAACATATACTTAGGGCAATTGGTTCCCTGTAAACACATTTGTAAATTTGCTAACAGGATTTATAGGAAAAACACTGAGATCCCAATTTTGCATTTCCACTCAACAAACTGGTCAATGTGCTAACACAGTTTATCAGTAATGCATCAGTAGTTACACCTCTTGCTATCTATGTTCAATTACGTCATTATAATAACATAAAACTGTAAGAGGATCGATTTGAATAAGAACATTTTGAGCATTTATCACAAATAAGAACAGGAAACAGTCGAAATGAAGAGAATTATGGACTTGTTCTAAAATCATATGAAAGCTATCATACTTGTAATCCATTATCCTGAGAACTGGAGGATCTGCTTCTGGAGATAATATTACCTGCAACAATGCAGAAGAGATTAGTCTTCAAAACCATGTTATAAAAGCATCATTTCTAACTCAAATAAGAAGCTCAAATGATAAATCACAAAAAGGAAAAACAAAAATTAGTGGCAAAATGTATACCAAATCAAGATCAGCATCGTCAGCCAGTCGAATAGCCTCCCTTTTAGAGACCACTCCAACCTACGCAGAACAACAATAAACAACTTCAAGACTTTGATAATGCTTTTTTCCTTTTTTCCCCCCCACAATTCACCAGCAACCAAACTGAGCAGTTTAACATAAATTAAAGAAAAATTAAGACAAAATAAATAACAGAAGAAAAAGAAAACGCAAACCATGTTCTGCTTCGCATCAATTAGCCTCACGGTATCTGACCTATTTCAAAACAAACCACCAATTCAAAAATTCAATTTCGATTGACGAAAATTGATCACATGCATAAATTATTGATAAACTAATAAATTGATTAACCTGATAGAGGAGACATCAAGGGCCTCGTCCTCATCGGAGTCGCTCTTCCGTGAGCGCCTGGGATCATTGCCGGGAAAACGCGGCCCACCGCCGAAACGGGCGGTTATTGGGCTGCTGACGGTTGAGGAGAGACAGCCAAAACAGCTGGAGGAGTTATTAAAACGAAGGCCGAAGAGTTTGGACTCCACGGAGGAGAGTGAGAGTGGAGACGGCGTCGTTTTATATGTGGTTCGGTATAGCATAGCTTTGGATGCGCAGCTGGTGGTGATCCCAGCCATGGCTCAAAACACTCAACAACAGCTAGCTACTGCTTTCAGCAATTTCCTTCTCCTCCTTATCCATAATTTTTAGGCTGTTGAATTGGATGAAGAAGAATGCGAGTTGACTGGACTGCGATGGGCTTCGTTCCTTATTGGGGCATGGCTTGTCCAGGCCCATTTCAATAAGGCCCGGCTCAAGATTCTGACCTTCCATCCATTTCAACTTTTGGAGCCATTCAATTAGTTTGATTTTAAATTTCACTCTAGTCTGAAGGTAAGCAAGCATCAAATGCGGCATGGTTTCTTTTTCGTTCTTTTGTGAATTTATTTTGGTGAATTGCCAACCAATTTGCCAGAGACATTTTGAAAGCATTTTTTCTTTGGGTTCCCAGGATGAACTAAACTACTGGCTGCTGAATCGATGGTTGCACAAACATGAAACTTCTCCATTGTTGTTATCATTTTTTGATAAGACAAGTCTCACTATGAACCAAAAAAGTAAAAACAACTTCTTATATTAGATTGGTTGCTGACTCTCCTACTATTACATATAAACATACACTACTTAGGAACCTTTTTTTTTTTTAAAAAAAAAAAAACTCAAAAAACACATGTTTACAAGCTTAACCAAAAACAGAACAACAAAAACGAAAACAGAGCTCCACTTGAAGCAACTTAATCAACTTCTTCAATCTTAGGGCCAGGTCCAGTCGCAGAGCCAGTAGAAGCACCACCAGACATGTCATCATCCCCCATAGGCGGCATGCCTCCAGCACCACCACCGCCCTGGTACATCTTCGCAATAATTGGATTGCATAACCCCTCCAACTCCTTCAACTTATCCTCCAACTCATCAACCTCAGCCAACTGGTTCCCCTCCAGCCAATTAATGGCATCCTCCACTGCCTTCTCGATCTTCTCCTTGTCCGCAGGGTCCAGTTTCCCTGCAAACTTGTCGTCCTTCACCGTGTTCCTCATGTTATATGCGTAGTTTTCCAACGCATTCTTGGCGTCCACTTTCTTCTTCACCTCCTCGTCCTCTGCCTTGTACTTCTCTGCATCTTGCACCATCTTCTCTATTTCTTCCTTGCTCAGCCTTCCCTTGTCGTTGGTGATGGTGATCTTGTTCTTCACTCCAGCAGTCTTGTCCTCAGCAGACACATTCAAAATGCCATTCGCATCAATGTCAAAGCACACATTGATTTGGGGCACGCCTCTAGGAGCAGGAGGAATCCCAGTGAGCTCAAACTTCCCCAATAAATTGTTGTCCTTGGTTCGGGCGCGCTCTCCTTCGTAGACTTGGATCAAAACCCCGGGCTGATTATCGGAGTAAGTAGAGAAAATCTGCTCCTTCTTGGTTGGAATTGTTGTGTTCCTCGGGATGAGAGTAGTCATAACACCACCAGCAGTCTCAAGCCCAAGACTGAGAGGCGTGACATCGAGCAACAACAGGTCCTGCACTTTCTCATCTCCTTCGCCGCTCAAGATCGCAGCTTGAACCGCAGCACCATAGGCAACCGCTTCGTCAGGGTTTATGCTCTTGCACAGCTCTTTCCCATTGAAAAAATCCTGCAAAAGTTGCTGAACCTTGGGAATTCTAGTCGACCCACCAACCAGAACCACGTCGTGAACCTGACTCTTGTCAATCTTAGCATCCCTCAGACACTTTTCAACCGGCTCCATACACTTCCTGAACAAATCCATATTCAACTCCTCGAACCTGGCCCTTGTAATCGTCGCATAGAAATCGATCCCTTCGTACAAAGAATCAATCTCAATTGTGGTCTGAGAGGTCGAAGACAGGGTCCTCTTAGCCCTCTCACACGCCGTCCTCAACCTCCTCAAAGCTCTGGCATTTCCACTGATATCCTTCTTATGCTTCCTCCTGAACTCGGCCACAAAGTGATTCACCATTCTATTATCAAAATCTTCACCACCCAGATGAGTATCGCCGGCGGTGGCCTTCACCTCAAATATCCCCTCTTCAATAGTCAAAAGCGAGACATCAAAAGTGCCTCCGCCGAGATCGAAAATAAGGACGTTCTGCTCACCTTTTCTCGAGGCCTTCTTGTCCAGCCCATAGGCTATAGCGGCGGCGGTGGGCTCGTTGATAATTCGCATGACGTTGAGCCCAGAAATAGCGCCAGCGTCCTTGGTAGCCTGTCTCTGGGAGTCGTTGAAATAAGCAGGGACAGTCACCACAGCGTTCTTTATGGTCTGACCCAAATAAGCCTCAGCTATCTCCCTCATCTTCGTCAGCACCATGGAAGATATCTCCTCCGCAGAGAAGGTCTTTTCTTCGCCTTTGTACCTGACGACGATCATGGGTTTGTCGCCGGGACCAGGGATGACCTTGAAAGGCCAGAGCTTCATGTCGCTTTGGACTGATGGGTCGGAGAATCGCCGACCAATGAGACGCTTGGCGTCGAAGACGGTGTTCTGTGGATTCATGGCCACTTGGTTTTTGGCTGCATCGCCGATGAGCCGCTCGGTGTCTGTGAAGGCCACGTAAGAGGGAGTGGTGCGGTTGCCCTGGTCGTTGGCGATGATCTCAACGCGGTCGTTTTGCCACACACCGACGCAGCTATAGGTTGTGCCAAGGTCGATGCCTATGGCCTTGCCTTCAGTCTTGGTCGCCATTGAACTGCTTGACGCTCAAAATTTACACAGAATTCTAAGAAATTTTAGCAAATCTGGTTTCGAAAGCTCGGAAAGTTTTAAGGCTTTGTGATATCAAAATGTGAGACGGGATGGGTACAGGTACTCCAAATTTATAGTCATGTAAGAGATAATTCGAGAAAAGTGACGGATTGACGGTGAGAAACATATAGGACGTTTGAGGTTGTGCCAGATAGTTCTGGAACGTTTGAGTTGGGTTCTAGACGCGGGGAGGGAAGGAAAGATTGGGATGTGAAGCTGGGCCTCAATTATACGAAAATTACTTCCGTACCATCGTCTTGTTCGATGAAATTAGACCCTGCGTGGATGGTATGTTTGGAAAGGGAAGGAACTTTTTGGTCGTGACATCAGAACGGTGGTTTCCTTCGAGAATCAGTGGGGCCTGAATTGGGGCATCGACGTGGGCAAAACCAAGGGTAGACTGGTGATGAGGTGGCAGATTGATGGTGTGTTTGATTACACGTGGGCCGGTTTATAGTCTAAGTTGGTTCTACACAAGGGATTAGAAAAGGGTATGGAGGCCGTGGGATGGTATTCTAATCCCCAACCCTAACCGGTCTCATTTAGAATATATATATAAAATTTATTTATTTTTATATAAATATGTTATTAAGATATGTAATTATGGTGCTACTTCTATACTAATGATTATGTTTTGGAAATGTAGTGTCTAGATTTTAGTTAATAAAAATTAAATTGATACATATCATATGTTGAGCTCATATTGATAGTGCTTTTTTCTCGTTCTACAAAGTAATTTTTTATTCATTTTTTTTTCATAATGGGGTGGTTTAGAGAACCTATTCCCCAATAGAGCCGGTCCATTAATTTTAGAGGTCTTGGGAAGAAATCAAAATTGAGGCCTTTTATGTTCAATATTTATCTTAGTTTTAGCAAAACTTAAAATAAAAAGTTTGTTAGTTTATGTAAAAGAGATCCACTATATAAAAAGTAAAGAAATAAAGCCAAAAAAAGCGTCAAGACATTTTTTGCTACTATATCTCTTGGGCTCAAATGTGATATAGAAGGCCTCATTTTTTGTGGGTCCTATACTGTTGTCCAGCTCTCATAACTATGCGATGCGCCGAGCTTAAAAGCGGAGATGGAGAATTTCCAATTTGAATATTACGAGTATGAAAGCGAAGATAAGAAAAAAATACTTAATTGAGATACTCAACATAGAATTGAAAATGACATACCCAACTCGATTCAACCATTGCTAATAAATCTAAGAGAAAAAAATCCCATACAAGAACATAATCAATTTATGAACTTTTATAATTCTGAGCCATATGATATCAACAAAGGTCGTGGTTTGGCAAATTAACTCAAATTTGTAAGAGAAACCTAAATTAATTGTAGAGAAATCAACCAAATGGTCTCCTCTCCCAGTTGGTAAATATAAATTGAATGTTGATGTTGCTTTTATTCTCGAAACAGGTGCGGGTAGAATTGGCGTTGTTGTTAGAAATGACAAAGGGGAAGTGATGGCAGCTATGGCCCTTCCTCTTGCTAGTGCCACCTCATCTAAACATGCAGAGATCATGGCGTTTCTTTTCGGGATGAAATTTACTCGAGATGCTGGCTTTTCTTCTATTTTAATTGAGTCTGATTCACAGGGAGTGATAAATGATGTAAAGAAGGACGAGAAAGAGTCATGGGCATCTTATTGATGATATTAAGAGGAGTCTACAACAATTTGAAGATGTTATTATCTCTTTTAGTCCAAGAGGGAGTAACCAAGTAGCTCATTTTTTAGCAAGGCATGCTCTTAATTGTAATACTATGGTAACTTGGATTGAAGAGGTTCCCTTCTGACTGGAATCAATTATAAACGATGACATGGTTGTATCCTCTTAATTGTTATCAATGAGTTCTTCTTTCGCAAACCAAAAAAAAAAAAAAAAAAAAAACACTCAAATTTGTAAGATTTTGCCTTTCATAGTTGTCGGGGCTGTCTGTGTTTGGGCTCGTCTGTGGTTTGTTGTACTGGGCTCGTCTGATCTTGTGGGTATGAGCCAGCCCTTTATGTATTCTCATAAATTTTTTGACAAAATTACAAATTTAGACAGAAAATGCGTTGAAAGGGTGATTATATTTGTACAAAAAGTTTTTTTGTTCTCAGTAAAGTTCTTGGTTTTTTTGTTCTACCTGAAATTCAATACTTGAAAATAAAGATAAAACCACCACCATGGTTTTTGTATTTTGTATGAGCTTTGTTAAGTAATTTGTTTTTATTTAATTTTTGTGAATTATGCGTAATTTTGGTGGCTATACAAAAAATAAGCAAAGTATTCTAAGAACGAAAGTATAGTTTGGACAGAAGTCAGAGTAAGGCAAAGGGCACATTCGTCAAATTTAGAAGATTAGAAAAGTGTACACAACTCATCTCCTACCGACGACACGACAAGTGGACAACAACGTAATCACACTCACCCGACATACCAAACAAAAAAAAAAAAAACTCAAACCGAAAATCATGAGGAAACAAAAAAGAAAAGAAAAAAGGAAATCCAATTCGAACGCGGACACACTCTCTCTCACTTCACCAGGGAAAGGAAGGGTTTTTTAGCCTCTCCACCGCCCCACGGACCCCTCTCTCTCTCTCTTCTGAGCTTCCCCTCTTTTCTCTCTCTCTCTTTCCCTTTAGAAGAGAGAAAAACCGAACCAGACTCGGAATCGGAATCACCTTATCTCTATAAATCCAATTCAATAGGATTCAGTGTCTTGTGTCGCTGAGTCTATCGTTGTTGTTCTGCTCTCTCTCTCTCTCTCTCTCTCTCTCTCTCTCTCTCTCTCTCTCTCTCTCTCTCTCTCTCTTCTTTGATCGGACGGCGGAGATTCTTTCAGGAGATTAAGATCGAGGTATGCAGCAGGGTGATCAGACGGTGTTGAGCTTGAGACCTGGTGGCGGTCGTGGTAGACTCCTTGGTCCTCGCTTCGACTCCTCCGCTTCTTCTGGCCCATCTTCCTCGTCGTCTTCTTTAGCTTTCGGCTCCTTTTCTTCTGATCTCCCTCTCTTGCGTCCCCATGGTGGTGCTTCCTCTAATTTCTCAATCAAGGTATACCTATCAAATCTCACATCTTTCTTTGGATCTGGGTCTCCTTCTCCCGCCCCTATTTGTATTATATATGCATCCATCTAGATATGTGATTTGTTGTTGCTTTGCTTTGCTGTTATTCTGCTTCTCGATTTAATTTGTAATTTTTTTTTTGGTTTCTCTTACTTGGGTGAATAATAAGAAAGCTATAACGTT
The DNA here is from genome assembly GCF_000346465.2 of Prunus persica. Classification (NCBI taxonomy): domain Eukaryota; kingdom Viridiplantae; phylum Streptophyta; class Magnoliopsida; order Rosales; family Rosaceae; genus Prunus; species Prunus persica. Next base: position 21,889,962 of record NC_034015.1, on the reverse strand, counting down.
TGTTATTTGGATTGAATTATGTGCTAACAAGGATAGGTTCTCTGACATAATTGGTCCTTTAATGCTTTAATACGTGGTTTCGATGTTTCCCTACCAATTTTGAAAGTTATTTGAACAAACTGTTAATGTTTTTTGCATCATCCGCCTCTGAAAAACCACTGTTAAGTTGATGGAAACCTTTGTTTTTATAAAAAGAAGAGGTAGTGTTTTAAATATTGTCAATGTCCTAATTCTTGTTGGGGCGCTTAGTATGTGTACCTACTGTAAACATGGACGAACAGCTATATGTAGGCTTTAGGTGGGCAAGCAGCGAGTCTTAGATTGCCCATAAAGGACCTACAGACATCGGATTCATTGGGGTTCACAGTCAAATGAGCCATTCATCCATGGTGCATCATTGGGAGTTGGCTATTTTACAAGAGGGATCTTATGTTTGTATGCACTAAAGGCTGAAGTTCATTGAAGAGGGGCCTGGGATTATTTATAAATTCATCGTGGTAGTACATTTATATTTTTGGGTCACACACACGGTATTAGTAGTTGTGTTGCCATCGTTAGTTTGTTTCACCCATTCCAAATATCCTACGAAGTGCCAAATTGCCAAAAAAAAATTTCCCTTCTGTTCGTGTGTGTTTGGGGAGATGGTATCTATTTAATTATGATTATTATCTTTACATTTGAAATTATTTAGTTGAAGGAGATTTATAATCTCTTAAGCTGTGGTTCCTATTTTGCATTTTTGCCCCATTGAATGTGGTCAAACTCTCTAAACTCTTTCCATGACAGGCTGGGGACTCACGGTTTGAGGGTCGTGAGCGTGTGAAGTACACCAGAGACCAGATCTTACAGCTTAGAGAGGTATTCCATTTTTTAATGCACTTGATTTTGAAAAGTAGTAGTATTTTTTATTTATATGAATCGTCAGAAGATTGTATGATTCTTTAACTTTTTTGTTTAAACTAAAAAAGATTGTATATTCTCAAATGAACTTTAATGAACTTCGGATTGTTTATCTCTTCTTTATAGGCTGTCGAGGTCCCTGATGAAATTCTGAAAGTAAAACAAGAAATTGAAGCTGAATTTCTTGGTGAAGATCAGAGTTGGGGTCGTGCTGAAACCAATGTGAGCATTTGTCCAACTAATAACTTGTATTTCAATGCTTTAAGTGCTCAAGTTGATGGAGGGGTTCAAAATCATCAATTTCAAATATCTTTTGTTTCATTGCAATTCATCATGTTTGTTCTTATTGCTGATTATAATGATTAGTGATGTAGCCTTACAGAACTAATTGATCTTCATATTATATTATGGTATTCATTGGGTGCTTTATATAAGACTTTTTTTTTTTCTCCTCTTCAGCTGTCAACTCCACCTCAATCTCAAGGTCGTTATTCTGAGCCCGACAGTCGGGATTGGCGTGGCCGCTCTGCGCCTGTTCCTGCTTCTGGAGAGGAACGATCTTGGGAGACTCTTCGGGAGAATAAAGAGTCTGGTAATCGGTTTGATTACAGACAACAAGAAGCAAATCAACCTCAATTTGCAAGGACACATAACTCTTCCAACCAAGGGGTAAGGTTTTAGGATTTCAAATATGGTCAGTGTAATTATACATGTATTTTGGCATGATTTTATTGTTACTTTATTAATCATGTGATAAATTGTACATTTAACATCTGTCTCAGTTTTGCATGTGTACCTACTGTACTTGCATACAAGGACAGTGTCGACTGTGCTTCATTTCTGATGGCACTGTTTTCTCATTATTTCAGGGAGGGCCTGCTCCTGCTCTAACCAAAGCTGAGGTGCCATGGTCAGCTAGAAGGGGTACCCTATCTGATAAGGACCGTGTGTTGAAGACTGTGAAGGGGTAATATATCATGATAGTTCATCATATTGTATTATATCTTCATTATTTGCTTGCTCCCTGGATAACCTTGAGCCTTGAAAGCCTTTTTGTTATCTGTTTGATTGTGAGATTAAAACATGCAACTCGGAAAATGATAACGGATGCTGAAATAACTCTGTGTCATTATCTCCCAATAAAGACTGTCTAGGGGTCCTTTGCTTCCCAAGTTGCCATGGTTTGGTTATCTTTTTTCCTGTAGACTGAGTTGTCCTCAGAACATTGTGTTTAATCCCACTTGCTTTATGTTTATATATGTAGGATACTGAACAAGCTGACCCCAGAGAAGTTTGATCTCCTTAAAGGGCAACTTATTGACTCTGGCATTACTTCAGCTGATATCTTAAAGGTGGTGATTTTGATTTCTTTATTGATATGCCCTTCTAATGTTCTCTTTCGGTTCTGTTTTGTTACTGTGGCCAACTGTACTCACAGTTTTCTTTGCATTCCAGGGGGTTATTTCACTGATATTTGATAAGGCTGTGCTGGAACCTACATTTTGCCCCATGTATGCTCTTCTGTGCTCTGATCTTAATGAAAAGCTTCCCCGGTTCCCCTCAGATGAGCCAGATGGAAAAGAAATCACTTTCAAGCGTGTCCTCTTGAATAATTGCCAGGAGGCTTTTGATGGTGCTGACAAATTGAGGGAAGAAGTGAGGCAGATGACTTCCCCTGAACAAGAGATGGAGCGTAGGGATAAAGAAAGATTGGCCAAGATTCGTACACTGGGAAACATTCGTTTAATTGGAGAGCTTCTGAAGCAGAAGATGGTACCTGAAAAGATTGTACATCACATTGTTGCGGTTCGTCTTGTATTCCCTCTTTTCTAGCCCTTTCTTGATGAGCTCCGTTTCTTAAATATGTTATTCATGGTTATTTGTTATGTGAAACAGGAACTTTTAGGAGCTGATAACAGAACTTGTCCTGCTGAGGAAAATGTGGAGGCCATATGTCATTTTTTTAACACTATTGGTAAGCAGCTTGACGAGAGCCCAAAATCACGCCGTATAAATGATTTGTACTTCAGCCGATTGAAGGAACTGACAACGAACCCTCAATTGGCTCCAAGGTTGAGGTTCATGGTTCGTGATGTAATTGAGTTGCGGGCCAACAACTGGGTTCCCAGACGTGAAGAGGTAGGCTGTTGTAATATATGTATTTGACTGGCATGCTGAAATACATAAGTATTTGACTCTTGTAATATATGTGAAGAGGTGGCGTTATTTAACTATTAATCATCTTATTTTGAACTTTGGTTACAGGTAAAAGCCAAAACCATTTCTGAAATACATACGGAGGCAGAGAAAAATCTTGGATTGCGTCCGGGTGCTGCTGCAAGCATCAGAAGTGGTCGTAACAACGTTACTGGTGCTCAAGGGAATACCAGTCCTGGGGGTTTCCCAAACAACCGAACTGGTTTAGGGGGTATGATGCCTGGAATGCCTGGAATGCCTGGGATGTCAGGAACAAGGAAGATGCCTGGGATGCCTGGAATAGATAATGATGATTGGGAGGTCCCTAGGAATCGATCAATGCCACGAGGTGATGCTGCTGGACGTGGCCAGTTGCCATTCATTGGAAAATCAACATCAGCGAACACAAGACTGTTACCTCAGGGTAGTGGTGGCCTTACAAGTAATAGGCCTAGTGCCTTATTGCAGGGTAGTGGTGGTCCTCCTGCTCGTCCATCCAACTATGCTTTTGGTGCAGAGCCTGTAGCTCAAGCGCCTGTGTCTGCTAGACCTGTTGTTGCTCCATCTATATCACCACTTACTGAAAAGCCACAAGCTTCAGCTCCAGCTCCAAAGTTGAAACTGGATGAGCTTAAGAAAAAAACAGTCTCCCTTTTGGAGGAATATTTCAGTGTTGAACTCTTAGATGAAGCATTACTGTGTGTGGAGGAGCTAAGATCTCCAGCGTACCACCCTGAGGTTGTCAAGGAAGCTATCTCCTTTGCACTAGAGAAAAGTCGACCCTGTGTTGAATCACTTGTGAAGCTTCTGGAGTATTTGTTTTCTAAGAAGGTGTTTACAGCTAGTGACATAAGGAGTGGATGTTTATTGTATGCATCTATCCTGAATGATGTTGGCATTGATCTGCCAAAAGCACCGAGTAACTTTGGTGAAGTTATAGGGAAATTAATTTTGGTTGGAGGCTTGGATTTTAAGGTGGTGAAAGAGGTCCTGAAGGAGGTGGATGACGACTACTTCCAGAGAGCTATATTAGAGGCAGGACTGAAGGTTGTTAGTTCTAGTCCGTCTGGGCAAGGCGTGTTGGATTCTCAAGCATCTGATATTGATGCCTGCCGGAGTCTATTTTAGAAACCCTCGAACAGCTTCGCATGAACACATGAGTTTCTGTGGGGGTGCGAACTCCATGTGCTTGTGCTTCACCTCTTTGCAACGCCGTTACCCTGCACCCTCTCTTTTTTGGGTGAGTGATTTGTATTACAATAGATGTGATAAGGTGGAGATGCCAAGGACAGGACAGGTATTTTTTTTTTCTTTTTAATTTGAGTTGTATATTTCCCGAGGTCATAGTAGTGTGTTTATTGAGGAAAGAAATCAAATCATAATGCCATGGATTTTGCTCTGGAGATGTGGATGGCTAATCACGTGCTATATTTAAATTTGCTCAAGGTGGAGAGTGTCCCTTCAAAGGATCCAGTTGTTTTGTACTTGACTAGTTTTGTTTCGTCTTTTTTTCTTCTCTTCTTGACTAATTAAATTTAGTTCATTGTTAAACTTGGCCAGCTCATAAATGCCATGTCTTTATATTCCACTGTCAAAGGAAATTGGTTCCAAGCATATTTCGTTTGGATTTCAATGCTAATTTTTCTTTTTCTTTTCAATTTTTTCGTAGACATATGTTGTGTAACTGGATCTCATTGAACCTGCTCGCCCAACAATTAAAAAGTTAAATGTCACAAGTGTCACGGAGAGCTCACATGGTGATTTTTATATATTTTATTTTAGGCCTGACATCTCTAATAGAGCTGATTAAAATAGCATTGCATAGCTCCTTAAAATTGAGGAGTTTAATCACATAGGGTTTAAAGAAATTATCCAAGTATCAAAACAACATTGCTAGTAAAGAAGCATAAGGGGTCAAGTTTTTTCCAATATCTAATCAAATATCCGTCAAATTTAGGAATTAAGTAGATTAGATTCTAATTTCTTACTTATTCTTTTTTTAATATAAACGAGAGTCTAAACGATAACGCTGATCTACAAGTCAAGACACGTTCCACTAGTCTAGACTCTAATAGCTCTTACTTCCTTACTCTAAAGTTCTCTGATTCGACCGTTTCAATTTCTAGTAAGTAAACGTGCAGTAAAGTTATCCAAATACAAAACATAAAGAAGCATGGCCCTATACAATACAAAAAAAATATGGGCCTAGTCGGTAAATGTTTGGATTTGAATGTCATTTTAGTAATCCCACTAAAACAATGGCTTTTCAACAAATGGTTTAAAAAAAATAATAAATAGAAAGTAAAATAAGAGCGAATTTTCCCGCGAGATTGGGCCGAGTGAGAGAGAATGTCAGGCAGCGAACAAGAGCGAACAGCAAAGTCAGGGGCGGAGGAGCAGTCGCTGAGGGTAGCCGTAGCCATTTCTCTTCTCCGATCAAAGCTTCTTCAAAAGCAGCAAAAGCAGCCTCCTCCTCATCCTGTTGATCAATCCGACGCTCTCCGATGGAAGCGAAAGGTCTCTCTCGTCTCTTTCAACGCACATACCTTCCGATTCGATCACAATTTTTGTTAAATTGCTTTGGGAACCTAATTAACTGAGTTGTGCTTCAGGCCAAGGAGCGAAAGCAAGAGCTTTTGAGACTCCGACAAGATCTCAACGAAGCCGAAGGTCCTCCTAGCTTACGCCTCTCTCTCTCTCTCTCTCTCTCTCTCTCTCTCTCTCTCTCTCTCTCTCTCATTTTCTTCATGCGTGATTAATACTTAATTTACAGGTTTATGCATAAGCTTGTACTGTCTTTTCGGTTTCAGATGCTTCGCAGTGCGACTTGTTCCCGCAAAGCGCTTCTTGCAAGTGTTATTTCTTTGATAATTTGGGGAAACTAAGCCCTAATAAGCGGCTTCCAGATCCTTCTCAGTGCAGATTCAATGATGTCTTGCGACGCAGATTTCTCAGGCACGGTTGGTCCTCATCAACGCATCCTCTTTCTCGTATTCTGATCAACTCTGCATAATGTATGCACTTCTTTAATTCTAACTGCTTTTCTTCAAAAAATAAAATAAAATCGCAGTACGTTTTAAGGAAAGGAGAAGAAGAACAAGTAGTTCATCCCAGCGACGCCATTTTGCAGGTGAATACATAATTATGATCAACTCGTGTAACTCAAATTATACTCCTATTTGGCTTTAATTTAATTTTCTGGCTAATAATCCTAATATATGTTATACATACCCTTATTCTGGCATATAATTCATCCATTTTGTGAGGGAATATTAGGAGCTTAGCATTTAGGGGTTTTTTTGGAAATTTATTTGCTTTTGTATAATCTGGTTTGATGCATTTAGTAATTTCTAGTGCAGACATAAACAGTGAAGATGAAATGGAGCAACTTAGGGCCTCAGTCGATTTTCTTGTGGAGCTTTGTGAAACCGGTTCTCCTGTTAGATCCACATCTTACTTTTATTAATTTGCAGTTTAGTTACTTATTGCGGTGTTTATGTAATCATACATTTTCATTTTAACTTTGGTCTATTGGAATTTCAGGTGGAGGAGACCAATGTGGCAAATTGGTCACACCAAGCTGCAGACTTTATTTTAGGTAGCAAAATTTTTATTTCTTCCTTCTGATTATTTGAGTTTAATGGTATCTACATTATGAGAATTTTCCAAATTAATGCTATCTATAGAGTAGACTCACTGAAATACTTTTTTTAATTATTCCATAGTCAAAATAAAAAGATATATCTAGATAATAGGTTGACTATAAACGCAGGAAAACAAACTACAAATTAAGTATAAAGGTCTCAAGAATATTGCTGAAATTTTTGCGTAGATTCTGGAAGATACATTGAGCTTCATTTTGGGTTTGTTTAGCATCACCACATGGAACATCAGTGATTGTGGGTAATAATTTGGGCAGTGTGGGAATGCCCTGTTATCTCTTAAGTTTCTCTTTGCCTTTTCCAGGTTGCAGTGTTTCCATCCCCTGCCACCTTTACTTGTTGCAGTGTTTCCATCCCCTGCCACCTTTACTTGTATAAAATTTTTTAAATGCATTATGTCTATTTCTTGAAGCTTCATTGAAGAACCTGTTATCAGTGGCAATGAATGCGGAACTCATAGAAGGAATTATCAGCAGCTTAATCACGCGTTTGGTTGGAAGGATGTGTTGCCCCTTGCAAGGAAACGGTAAATGTTGTTTGTGGTTGGGTTCTGTTAATATTTTCAGCATTATATTCCTGCACATTTTAAAATTTATTCAAATTGTATATTTTTGTCACCCTATGATGGCATTCACCATTAATCATTTCGCATTATGGCTGGCTATAATTTCCTTTTTCAAGGATAATATGATCTTACATTTACGCTTTTTCTTTGATTGTTAATGTATCATTTCTCTAATTATGTTACTAATCATTTGTTCCAGCATCAAAACACTCTGAACCTGATGCTCAGTTTTTCATTCAGCACTTGATCCGAAAGCTTGGAAGTGAGCCCTACATTGGTCAGCGTGCATTATTCTTAGTATCTCAGAGAATCTCTGTTCTTGCAGAGAATTTCCTTTTCACAGATCCATTTGATGATGCTTTTACAAACATGCATCAATGCATGTTCATGCTGTAAGTATTCTACAAAATGCATTCATGACTGATCATCTCTCCAATTTTTTCATTGGTTTTGTAAAAATTGTTATCCACTAGGGCCTGAAACCCAACTTGCTTTTCAGTAACATTTAAACATGAGAACTGTTAATTAAATCCAGCATGCTCATATTCCTCAACAATTTGGGTATAAAACCTAGTTCGAGCATCTATAATCCCGATATTTCTTTTGAGTGGCCAAAATCTGTTAGAGATTCATTAGTTCCCTAGACAAGAAGGCATCCTACCCTCTTCACTTCTCTTCCATTGAGTCTGCAAAATTGTGGATGGTTACTGAGTCAGTTGCATAATTTTAACCTGCATTATCTTTGTAGTGGGTTGTTCTAACTTCTACCGGCCATTATTATTGCCAAGTTATAGAGTGGCTGGGGCCTTATGCGGAAAATTATATTTTCTGATGGTAAGCCACATGAAATTTTTATGCAATCTAATTGGCCACACTTCTCCAGAGGGTGTAGGGAACTTGTTTTAATAATCTTGAACTGTGACCACATAGATCTCTTCCCAGTGAAATGAGTTTCTGATATGACTTTCTTGTAATAAGTTTAAATTAGCCTCTCTCATCTGTTTATTGGTATGACAGGATCCAGCTTACAGAGTTTTTGGTATCCGATTACCTGTCAGAATGGTCAAAGGATGAAGGTTTTGACACCAGTGAGTTATTCTCTTAATTGCTACGCATTTCACAAGCCTTAAGAATCTTTTTGGTTTTGTTTTTGTTTTTGGGTCTCACGCCAGATTGAATTTGAACAATTTGAAGATCATTCCAAACCAAACAGAATTTCACAAACCCCTGTGAGATAGCATAAGCATGCATAGCACCCGTTTTTGCACAAAGAAATATAAGGAATATAATGCAGCTATGCAGATTACGTTGCAGACATGTTGCAAAACATTTTCTTTTACTAGATAGATGGTCTTAGATCAAGCATAGGCATATTGACTGACCTGAAAAATAATTTTGATGATGGTGGTGATATTGCAGTGGTCTTCGAAGAGTGGGTAGCATCAATGGTTCACGCACGCAAGGCATTACAAGTTTTGGAAAGCAGAAATGGGGTCTATGTGTTATACATGGAACGAGTCATAGGTGAGTTGGCAAGGCATGTCGGCCTAAATATGTCCCTGCACAAGCTCAAACGCGAAATTCTTGATAGCCTGTTGTTCCACCACTGACTGCCCCCAATTCTTCTTTCTTTCTTATACTCTTGAGTATGAGACTAATCATGATTTCCGATTTGACCGAATTTTTGTACATATCTTTTTTGGGTTTCCAAATCCTATTTTTTAATACAAATACAAACACTGTCTTTGGTTGAGGAGGATCTTATTAGCCAGCAATTCAAAGAAGATAAGAGCGATGTTTAGCTGATATCACAAATGACAATGCTAATTCTTTTCGTTTCTTGTCTATATAATAGATGCCGTGGGCCTATTTGTCACGCATAATTTACTGATGGGTTAAGTGAAGATAATATAGATTACTGGTATGTGGACAGAAATGATTCATTGTCGCTTGTGCGCCTAGTCCTTTTCTTCACTGGGATTCTTTCCTTCCTTGTGGCATGGTTCCGTGGCATCTTCCTTTTCTTCTCCTATATCAAAACCGCACTCAATTAAAATTCATTTGTTTAATTAATTGTCAAAGATATTTCAAGCTTTCGGCTGAATTACACTGGACACTTTTGCCCACATGAAGTGACCTAGCTATTCATGCAGCCCGTTCAACTTTGGCGTCTAATCTATAATATCCATATGTTATATAGTATTGGTGAAGTAGTAGAACTTATTTAGCATATTGCTTAACGCTTAACAGCAGCAGCAGCAGAGCAGGCCAGGGCAAAGCAAGAAGGCAGGCATGTTGAATGAGATGAAACCACGCTGCATACTCAGTCTCTCGCTCCTTCTTCTTCTTCTTCTAATATTCTGTCAATCGCTTCCAAGTTCAGCCCATGGAGATGGAAGTGGAGGTGGTACAACAACTACTAGTACTATTACTAGGGTGATGGTTGTTGGGGAGCAGCAAATGCAGAAGCAGCAGCAGCAGCCACCACTGCCAGCTGCAAATTACCATGTCAGTACTTTGCTTCACACAACTCGGAAGCTTAAGCTTGGGGTTCACATGAAAATAACCCGTAGCGTTCCAAAGGTTCCTCGTGTCAAAAAATCATCCGCCATTCCAACTCAGATGACACCTTCTCTTCCTGTCGCTTGTTTTCTTTCTTCATTATCCCTCCTTTCTTTCTTTATGTTATAGGATAGGAGGAGCTGGATATCATATATACCTGCTAGAAATATTTTGTTTGTTTCCAACAACAATCATCATCAATGTAAGCTTGAAATATTATGTTTGTTTCAATTCGCAACAAGTTACAAAATTACCATTATTCTTTTCTTTACACGTATGTATGTACGAATTGGCTGCCTACTTTAGATTTAGAAAGTTGAATTATGATTCCTAACCCAGTCCCGATAATCAATCTCCTTTTATTAAGGCATGTTTATTAATCAAGAATCAGCGTAACTATGAATCGGGTTAACCAAGAATCACAGTCATGCATTCCATTTGATCTATTTACCAAGTCATGAATCGGAATGAAAATAGAGTTCATTCTCATTAAAATGTTTACTATCCATCATGAATCGAAATGAAAAACAATTTGGTTAAGAAAATGCCCTTAAACAAAATATGTTTTTTTTTTTCAAAGATTACTACAAATTTTCATATGAAAAAAATAATTGTAAGGGGTATTTTTGGCATGAAAAACTTGATTCCCTTTCACCCTTCTCCAATCCCACCGCCCCTCTCTAAAATGAAATCTCTTTAATATCAGGAATCAAGAATCAAATTTGTTGTGTACCCCATGTTGTTGTTTCTTCCGCCAATGTAAGTAAACAAAGGAGTTATCCGGAATAACTACAAGGTGTTGTGCGGTTGGCAAACTGTCATCTCCAGCTAACAAGCTATCTAGTGCCTCAATAGCAGGGGTTCGAAATCCGTTGAAAGTACTCTATGGCCAGGGGTAAGCCGAACCCTAAGCAGGGATTAATCCCACCCTTTGGACATGAAGATGAGAATAAAATTTTCAGCCCCAACTTGCATATTTTTATCCCTTTGTGAAAGAAAAGGTCATTGTCACGTCTCTTTTTCTTAGAATAATACGAATGGTACATACATATATGGAGTCGGAGCTTAATCCACCATCCATGTATCAAGTAGGTCGTTCAAATAGTTATGACCTCTGAGACTGAGACTGAGTCTGATTGTTAAAACCCTTGAGGACAACATGACAATCTCTTCAAACTACAACAGTTAGTTTAACACATGGACCACCACCGACGCCCTCCTAATTACTAATTATTAGTTCTGGGTAGTATTTATTTACTGTATATTTAGACTTAGTCGGAGGAATTGCAGAGGTAGCTAGCTTCCTTGGTTTATGTATACATACTTTCCTTCCACCCATCGAATCACTTTGACTTTACAGACTTGAGAAAAGCAATTCCTCTGTTCTTTGAGTTGAGGCCTCTCCAACAAACAAGGCATCACATTCGCTTAAATTTTTCAAAGTGATTTCTTCATCTTGCTTTCAGAAAGAAAGGGTCTGTTTTATTCCTTTAAGAAAGGAGTGCTTGTATGGCTTTATACCTGCATTGTGAATCAATACTTAATCTCTGGAGAGTGCAAAACAACACATGCATCACGCATATGCCAATTTTATTTTACTACTGATGAATTAGAATCTGTTTTTATCCACCGGCCACGAAAACCCCATTCAACTTTTTTAATTTTCTTTTCCTTTTCCTTTCTGTTTTTGCTTAGTGCTTAATTCTAAACACAGAGAGTAACAAGTCTATTTAAGTGTGTCCCTCTTCCTCAGCTCCTAACTGTGGAACTTAGTTACAAATTAGAACCCAATTGAGAGGACATGAGGAGGAGAGAATTACTCATATGCTCCTTTTCCATTCTGTGCCTCCTGGCTCGGTCTACATGTGAAAGCGCTTTCACACCTACAACTGGAGATTCTGGACCTCTCAAGCAGCATGATCAACTTAAGGTTAAGGGTAAGCATAAAAATTCTGTCTTCATAGCTCAATTGATCCCGTCCTTCTTTTCCCTAATTAATATCGTTATAAGCTCTGCAGATATACATGAAATGACTACAAGATCAAGTAGAAAAAGCCTTGAAAGACCATATGGGAGAATGCATCAAGTTCATCATCTAAGGACTTCCCAGAAAGCAAGGGCAATCTATGGTGGTGCCTCTGACCTTAAGCGCCCCCGTACCAACCATAATGCAGCAAGCTCTGTACCTGTTAAACCCACCCTCGCTTTTTTCCTCTCGGCACTGGCCATGCTTATATTTTCTTTGTAGTAATTTTAATTGCTTGGGTGATTTCGCAAACACGATTTAGGACTCAACGTGGAAGTTTTGTGATAAAACTCATTCATGTTAAAGGCCTCTTTTTAAATCCATTGCCCTAACCTGCTTCTATCTACATCCTAGAACATCACTTATTGAAGAATTATTTCAGAAATTTCTTCCCTTCTTCCCCTGTTGTTCATGCAAAGCAAAGCAAAGAAAGAAGGGAAGAAATTTCTTTCTTCTCCAAAGTGCATATCAATACTACGGAAAAAATAGAAACAAAAAAGCAAGTGACAAGGCTATGTTAAAAAAGAAGGCAGAAACATGGTTAACATTTCTTCACCTTGTCTGCAAAATTAAAAGTATGATACAAACTACAAAGTGGAAGCATTCGTATTACTCGATGGTTGTTTATACATAAATTCCATAAAATCTGAATTATTAATACATGACAAGATTTTAGATAAGTAGAAGTCAAATAGATACATAACCTTTTTAAAGAGCTTCACACACCAGCATACAATATGTTTTCCGACAATTGATCAGATCACCATAGACTTGGTCATACATATTTTATTTCCAACCTTAGCAGTTTAGATTCTGAAAACATCTGTCTGGAATCTCTCGTCATACAGCCTCCAATGGCCATACCTCTCTGTATGGAACACTGACCTGGGGATGTAAAAATTTGGCTTTTTAATCTCCTTCAAATTCTTCAGATTAGATGTTGCATTCTCAATATCGCGACTGGTCAAGTTTACACACCCAAACAAATCCAAATACTCAAGATTTGGACATCCTACAGATATCAAAGCAAACCCTTTAGCCGATACCTTGGAGAACCGAAGTTCAAGGTGCTCCAAATTGGGCATAGATTTGCCAATTGCAGCAGCTTCTGAATTTCCATCCTGAGGGCAAGTTTTTAAGTACTCGTCAGGAACTACCCCAGTGTGCTCGGAAGGATCTAACCAATTCATTAAATTCCTTTTCAAGATTTTGAGATTTGGGCAATTCCTTCCAATCAACACCAGAGACTCATGAGATATTTCATGGCAATAGCTGATGTCAAGTTCCAGGATCATGGGGCACCGAAAAGCTATGTCAGCCATGGATGAATCAGTTACATTCGGGCAGCACTTGATTGAAAGAACCTCGAGGTTCGGGCACCTAAAAGCACATATCGATTTGGCAATTTAAATTACAACCAACCAGTAACAACCTATGGAAAGTTTAAGATGGCAACACGCCAAACTTCATGAATCAAATTAACAAATAAAAAGTAAGAACTGAAGCTTCAAAATGCAAATTTGGCAAAAACACACTTTCACCGTCCAGTCAGGCTCTAAGTCTTAACTCTAAAACAAAGAAATTTGAAACCAACCGTAGATGCTGAAAACATTGTTAATCAATTTAGGCTAGTCTCATCATAATTCATAATCCTAACCTTCCTGACGAAAAACTCCACATCTAACCTTAAGCTCACCATACACCAATCAAGAGCAGAACTTTAGGCCGAAAACACATAACCAAGAAAGAAGAAGAAAAAAATTTAGCACCCAACCCAACTAATTCCAGGCCACAGACAATCAAAACCCAAAATTGAACAACAATAACCAGCTTTGTCTAATTCAAAATAGATAAATAAATTTCATCTGGTTATAGATAAATAAATTTCATCTGGTTATAGAAATGATGGTATACATATTTATATAGGTTGTACGGGTACCTTTGAGCGACGAAAGAGAGAGAGTGATTAGAGCAGTGGGTGGTACGAATGTGTCGAAGCGAGCCAGCGCTCCAATCAACGACAGATTGGAGAATGGAATCAACCTTTCTCTCGAACTCCGGGGTCCACCAGCGAGCGGACTCGAAGTGAGGCTGGAGGTCGAAGGCGGAGTTGAGGCAAGGCTCCTTGCACGCCTGCAGCCATGACTTGCAGACCAGCATCGCCCCACGCCAGCGCTGCTCCAGGCTGACCCGACCCAGTATGTTGATCAGGCACTCCTGGGTCAACTCGGCCCAGTCCGATCCGGACTCGGGCACTGTTTCTTCCTCGTTGGTTGTGTCCATTAGTTACTTTTGCCGGTTGGGTGGGTTGCGTTGGGTTGGGGGAGAAGAATGAGAGAGAGAGAAGAGAGAGAGAGAGAATGTCACATGGACGGGCAAGTTATATAAATATGGACTAGGGGTATGGGTGTAGATGTCATTTTACGTCGAAGATAGTTCCAAAATTTACCACGTGTCGCTGTTGTGGCTCACTACTACTCTTCTGCCTATGCCTATTCCTATCCTATCCCAGGATCAAGGGCGGCTCCTCATCATGAATCATGATCCGCTTGTTTTTTGGTCTTTTTAGACGAATTTTTTTCATGAGCACACGATGATTCCATTCATGTAATAATGTAAGGACAATAGTTTGCGAAGAGGGAGAGATTGAAATTATATATAAGGGTAAATTACTCAAATGATTTTTAAATTTATACTCGATTTATATTTTGGTCTCTCAATTAAATTATTCGTTCAAATGGTCCATCAACTCTATATTATTCGCTCCATTGGTCCTACTGTTACATTCTATCAATATTTCTGTTAAATATGAAGGCAAATTGATCATTATTTACTCTACAATTGGGTTAAATCTAACAACAAATTAGACGGTAAGACCACTGGAGCGAATAATATAGAGTTGATGGACCATTTGAACGAATAATTTAGTTGGAAGACCAAAATGTAAATTATGTATAAGTTTGAGAATCATTTGAGTAATTTACCCTATATATAAAATTGTTCCATTCGATTAGAAAATAATAATTAAAAAAAGGTTTGTATAAACTTTGGTGTATGAAGAAATAATTTGATTTCCTTTCCCTTTTAAGTAAAGCGTGCTTAATTTAACCGGATGCATGTATATTCATATTTGCAGCTGCCAAGACAAGAGGAAGAGGAAGAGGAAGAGGAGCACTAGTAACAACTTGAACTTTTTTCTGGTCTGAAGTAACAACTTGAACTTGATGCATGCAGATTGCAATTCATCTCTCAACAAAAGGCTGCTGCTTTATGAACTCTACCCTGGAACAACAAGAGGGACACAGAGAGAGAGAGAGAGAGAGAGAGAGAGAGAGAGAGAGAGATGCTCTCATTTGGTTGTGTCAAAAAGGCAAGCAAATGAAAAAAAAAGTGCCTTATCATCATCACATCACATAGTAGTCTAGTCATGAAATTAGTCTCATCAATCAATCAATCAATCAGATAATCTGGTAGACTGGTAGACTGGTAGACTGATAGACTGGTAGACGGGTAGATGTTGTCTGGAATTAAATTCAAGGAAGTAGGTCAATATATCATATCTATCTGTTGGAGCCTCTCCTCCCTCCTCCTCCTCCTCCTCCTAGAGCTACAATACAAGTGATTTACAAATAGAAACCAACACAAGGGCTTGATGTTTGTTTTCTATCTAAATTCACAATCCTCCTCCCTTGTGATGGACAGACATTATGCATATCTCTGGGATGGGCTATATATCATCTTCAACCCTAAACACAATTACTTACTTGCTCTCCAAATTGGGATTGGCTTGCTCTTCCCGTTAGCAGCAGCAGCAACAACCAAGCAACTGAGTATAATCTAATGTGTAAGTTTACCCATACCATTACCATACATAAAGACTTGAACAAGGCAGCTTTCGATTTCGAGCCTATGATTTGCAGTCATCATGCACTCGTAAGTTGTACTCTTTACTCTACTCTACTCTAGGAGGGCACATTTGGTGCGTGTCTAGTGACTAAGATTTGGATTGAATTGGATAACTCAATAAATTTCTGTTGAAGGAAGATGTCGAGATTAATTCATTCCTTTCAACACCCACAAAACAAAATGCTAGGATTATCAGTCTAGCAAACATACATCTACCTACATAGAAAGTTGAGAAATAATCAATGAATGAATCATGTTGTGTGTGTTTATGTGCGTATCCAACAAATTCAGATTTCTGAGTGACTACTACTCTACTCACAAACAAATCATTCATTCATTCATTCCGTTTTCATTTTATTATTAGTCCTCTATAAACAAAGAAGGCTACAAAATATCAAATCAAAGATCCCTTTTGATAAAAACATAATAATGCGGAAACATGTTGTGTGTGTTGAATTCATAAGACAAAGACATAATAATAATAATAATAATAATAATAAAATTAAGGTAAGAGGGAGGGAAAATAACTGAATAACGGAAACAAGTTAAGCGGGGGAGGCATAGAGGGGACGGCGGTATTCATCAAAGTATTCGTCGCGATTCACGAACACGATGGCATAGAGAGCGTAGATGATTCCCGGAATGTAACCCAGCAAAGTCAACAGCAAACATATGCAAAACTCAATCTGCAAGCAAACCGAATTCACCATTTCATATCAAATAAAATCAGCCTCTCTGACACTTCTATTATCTATAATTTATGATGTGCAAGAAGGATAAGATGAAGATGATGAGGCTTACAGTGCAGCAACCGTGTCTTAGACAAACCCCCAAGGGAGGGATCAACACGGCGATCAGAATTTCACAGAAGATCTCACAGCGACTCGGCATCTTCCTTCCTTGTATCTTCTTCTTTCTTCTTGTTTGCTAAAAACCAAACCAAATCAAACCACACAACACCACAAACACAGAGAGTGTTTGAGTCTTGAATTGAGTTGCCTGGCCTCTGGGCTCTGGGTTCTGCCTTTGCCTGTTGGGCCTCAATTTAATTCTACTGGGCAACATTATATATTTTCAGGGCCAAAGCCCATCAAAATTGTTGCTTGATAGTTTTGAGGCAATGATTAAGAGCTAGACCTCCTCACTGTAGAATGCAACAACACTTAATTATAGGAAAGACTCAAAGATGCGTTTGCCAAGAAAAGGCTGCCGTGAAATAAACAAATAGCGTCATTGAATTGGACTGGATGAATGCAACAGTAGTCAGTAGTCAGTAGTCAGTTGTGAGTAGACATATACACATACACAAATGAAAGGGGTATGAGTGACTGTCTAAAACACAACAACAACGTATGTATCTATCCATTGATGGACAGACCGTTTCCATTTTCATGTCGTTGAAATGAGGCCATTCATTAATCGAACAATCGGTTCATCCGGTACGCTTACTATAAATGACAAACCAAAAACTCTCCTGGAAACCAAACACACACCTTTTGCTTTTGCTTTTGCTTTTGCTTTTGCCCAAAAAGTTCAATCTTTTTTAGGCTACTGACAGCCTCCTCCTCCTCCTCTTCCCTTCCATGGAATTCAACTTCCGATCTCTCGACAAAAGGTCGCCTCCGCCGTTGCCTTCCACCCTCGGCTACTTCTCCCAACATCCACACGCATTGCGAGGTTCACTGTTTTCTTTCTTGCTCAGACTCAGAAACCACAAGAAGAAGAAGAAGAAAACATTCTTCATTCTAATTTCTCCTCTTTTCTTTTCTCTCGTCCTTATTTTGTTTACAAATCCAATTCAATTCCATTTACTCCTCACTTTTCTCCACCTCTCAACAGCAACACAACAAACACAAACAGCTGCGATGATCGAGCGCCAGCTGGAGAAGGAGAAGATCAGGGAGGAGATCATGGCGGCCGAGAGACGGCGACTTCTCGAAGTCGAGGTCAGAAGAGAGCTCATGCTCGAGCGAGACATCGTTATGCGAAGAGCTGCCGCCGCCGACGGCCTCGCTTTTGATCACCACCCCCGACTCCTCCACCACTCTTTGGATCATGACCGCTTCGCAGCTTCTCTCATCAACAACCACAACTTACTCCCACTGGTCAGTGTCAGTCGCCGCATTTCTACTTGTTCTTTTTTTGGTTTATTTTAATTTTAATCTCTATTTATTTACACTGCATTTCTTTCTGGTGGTGGAATATTAAGACACAGTACAAGGTTTATATCGGTTTGCTAGGTCTGGTAGTTCTTTTGCTTGTGGATCGGCACTTTAAAAGTCAGTTCCAATGGAGCATCTTAGTCATTCATTACTTAGATTGTGTTTTCCTCCATAAGTTTACTATGACTTTTTGTTATAGTTGACAAACATCAATCAAATTGATCAAGGTACACAACAATCTCAATTAATGGCTCTGCTGATCCTTGCAAATTGATTTTTCATTTGTCGGTTCGCTTGGAGAAGCCTACCTTCCTTAATTATGTATTTGCAGCAATCCCTTCCCTTGTTCTAGTGTGGCCTAAGCCTTGTGTGAGGTACCATGTCTCTTGTTTTTTTCATTTTTTTGGTTTTGTCAGAACTTGGGAAACCTATATTCCTTTGCAATTAACTCAACACCTTGAAGATTACTTTTGGCCAAAAACAAAAGTGAGTATTTGTGCTTGCACAACAAATTTGGGAACTCCTGTTATCATATGTTGGCTGAGTTGTGCAACAACAACAATGTATGTATTTCAAAATTGCCAGTTGACATCTTGCGGATTTCGTAAACTGCATTTTATTGCGAATTTGATTTTTTCTATTTAAGATTACACAAGAAGTTGTTTTCTTTTGTTCATTCCATATTTGTGAAAGCAGCAGAGAGGGTGGTGCAGTTCACATTGGAAATACTGTTGAGGTTTTTACCATAAATCAGATATTTAATATCAAGACTCTTTTCATATACTGTGTATAAGTACTCTGTTGCAGGCTAAACCTGGCCCAATTCTTTCTGGAGTCAAGCGGAAAACACCACCAACAGCCAGTGCTAGTGAGCTGCCTCCAACTGGGTTGAAGAAGAAACACAAGGAGATATGGAGTTGCGCTATGTGCCAGGTTAGTGCAAGAAGTCAGAAAGTCTTCAATCAGCACCTTAATGGTAAGAAGCACAAGGCCAATGAAGCGAGACTGAGAGCTCAGAAACTGGGCAAGAGCTCCAGTAGCGCACCATTGTCAAAGCAAACTGCAAAGTTTTCTGAGCCCGAAGAAGTAACGGAATCGCTCGACCCCAGTGATGGTTTAGACGAGAAAATGCAGGATGCATGCACTTCAAAAGAGAAAAAAGAGGAACTGCCACAGAAAGACCAGTGTCGAGAGGATTTAAAGATCAAAGATGAGGTAGAAATGGTGCAGGGACCGGGGAGAAAAGAAGCAGTGAGAAAGAAGAAATTTAAGTTTTGGTGTGAAAGGTGTAAAGTTGGTGCTTACTCTCCAAAAGTGATGTTGGCTCATATGACAGGGAAGAAGCACATCGCGAGGCGTCAGGAGGTTACACAAAGTAATGTTCCAATTGCAAGTTCCCTGGCATCGTCAGTGGATGCTAGTAAGGAGGCAGAAGATGCTGATGCGGCCAAAGAAGCTCATGAGAAGATTCCAACAGAAACTGCCATGTCATCATCAGGGACTAATGCCAATGGGAAGGCAGAAAATGCTGATCTGACCAAAGAAGCAAACAACACTGCCAAAATTGTTGTTGCAGATACATTCCATGGTGAATAACTAGGTGTGGAGAGGGGCATGATTTGGAGATGAGTTTGGTATGTCAACTTTCTGTGTTTTATTCCAACTTCGGGTTGTAGCGGCACAGATTATTCTTTCTTTATAGTTCATGTGGTTGTGATGTATAATTTGATGAGGTACCGCCAAAACCAATTTAATTATTTGGAAAACCAATCTAATTTGATGCTTAAACAGATTTATGGGGATGTATGATTCCAGGAAATAAATTTGATGATATTGAAGGCTTGTGAATCAGAGGAATTTATTAAATTAAGAAACAAGTTGATCAATCAACAATCCTTTTTTCATTTTCTTATATTTTTGGCTCCACGAATCAGGTTTATACCAAAACAAATCCTCTTCTTCACCACAGACGACACACAAAGGGGCAACGAAGAAATGGAATTTGGGCCTACATTGCTATAAGAGGAAGCCGCCCATTGCTATAAATTATGGGCATAAATCAATAGAAAGGGAGATCTCGATCTGTCCATGAAGAAGACACAAAACACAACACAAACGCACCCGATGAGGTCATTTATTGAAACTTGAAAATTTTTTTGGGACTTAAAAAATCTAGTTTACCACTGTGAGGTCTGTCTAAAGCCACATCATGCAAACCTCTAAATGAGTAATATGCTCTGGACAATTACGTAAAACAGAACTTAAAAGCCCCATAGCTAAACACGCCTCTCCAACCAACCATTGCTTGATTTAACAAGGCAAACCAACCATGAAGCATTCTGTAAAAGAAAAGCATTAATCTTTCACCATCAGCTTCTCCTTTTCTCTTTGAATTCATCTACAGCCGGCTACATGGGATTTGGAACTGGACGGAGAAAAGAAACAAAATTTGGAATATCTTACAACCCGATGATTGCAATACATATGCGAATTCCATCTATATCCTCAGCAAACTTGCAACATTCATCAACACAGAGCAAAGATACAATTAATTCCATCATTTCATCTGTATACACTCGATATGTATTACTATCAGTCTCTCATTACTTTACAAAGATGAAAATCAAAGCAGCATAGCAGTTTAATTGTATCTTTGCCACATCAAGGCGAACTTTCCAACCCACCCCACTCCAACATCTATCATCTTCAATGGTAATTCTCTAAGAAAGAAATCAAACCCTTAAAGCCACCTGATCTTGCCAAGTAATCTTCCTCTTCCCTGATCGATTTGACCCATTCCCAATCGTCCTGCAAACCAGCAACTTCATATCAGTGTGCTGCTCATCATTTCCCCCTCTAAGTAAACTTTTGTTCGGCTCTTCTATCCTCAATGGCTCACAATTAGCTTGGAATTCCTCCTCCTCCTCTCTCTGTAACAAAATGAAACGAAGGAAACATCAAACCTCACAGCAAAGAAGCAGCACCAAGACTCAAAATACACTACTTAGAACATTTACTATTTGATTACCGAAATCTGGTTCAAGTCAAAAACTGGAGTACTCTTTCGCTTTGTCGATGATTCCTTCACTATCTGTATCCTTTCCTTCTGGTTTAAGTCAAAGTTTAGAGTTGGTTTTTGCAAAGTAGCTTCCTTCCCGCTAAGAGCCCTTACCTTCTGGTTTAAGTCAAATTTTGGAGCAGATTTTCGCAAGGTGTCTTCCATTCCATGATTAATCCGTTCCTTTTGGTTTAAGTCTAATGCATGATTAATCCGCAAAGCAGATTCCTTCTTACTGTAACTCCTTCCCTTCATAATTTTGGTGCGCTGGGTTTCAAAATTGTGTGTTCTCACCACAGCTTGCTTCTGTCGAGAGTTCATGGACTGGTTCCCCATTAAGTATTTGTATCTTCTACTCAAAAATCTGCAAAGTCAAGAGATAAACAACTACCAAGTCAAATTTTTTCCTCTTTTACTATAATCTATGCCATCTCACAAGTGTACGACGGCATGGACAATATGGTATACCTTACTTCGGCCAAGAGGGTAGACTTTTTCTGTTTCATCATTTGCAATTTCTTCTTCATGGCCTCTGCATCCTGCAGAAGGAATGATGCTTAAATTACATAAATCCAGCTCTGACTACCTCAATGTCATAAGCCAAAAGCATCACAATCAGCAAGAGAGAGAAAAGGCGAAGATGAAGCAAAGTAGTATCTGCTATGAAAAGTTTCACAAAATTAAGAAGAAAAGGGTACCAAATAATTGTAGAACCTTAGACAACAAGATAGTTAAAGACTCACCAAGCGATAGAAATTCAGACAAGTTAACTACTACATACAGGAGAGAGCCTACTTACTCTTAAACAGGAGGACTAAAATTATAATTAGAGAAAAACACCAAATGATCTTAAACCAAAAACAAAAGGCAGGAAAACAACCGAGTTAAAAAAACTACCTCACCCCCTCCAGGTAAAGAGTGAAAAGAACTCTTTGAGATGTGCCTAATAGTGCTAATTAGCTTAGTTTTGGAGGGTTGTTCATTATTCTACAAACAAAGGTTAACATAAACATAATTACAAAGTTCCATTTCCTGTTCCGTTTTCCAATTTTTCTCTGGCAAGTCACATAGACAGCAGGAAATGAAACAAAGGGAGATCAGAAACCTACTGAGACAATTAAGAAAAAAACTGAAATTTAGCTAAGCAATTCTTACTGGTTTGAGACCCAAAAGAAATAATACACATGAATAAGATCCAAAATATTTGATTTCTCCTTTCATTCTCAAATCGCTCAGCAGCCAAATAACCATAAATAATCCAAAGCTAGGTAAACCAGAAATCATAACCAAAACCCAAAAAATATAAAAAATTGAATACAACACACCAGATCTAATGAAACCCACAAAAGAAATTCGGCATATTATGAAAACCCACAGAAGATACATACCTTCTGCAGCTCTTCATAGTCTTGCATGAGACTCTGATGCTTGAATCTAGTCCTTGGATCCTCGTAACCAGCATATGAAGAAGGCTCCATAGCAAGAACCCCTTTCATCTTCTTCATCAGATCACAAAGAGATATAACAACCCACCAGCCAAAAACCAAGAATTATAGAGGGAGAGAAAGAGGGACACAAGGAGATGGGTATGAAAAAGAAAGAGAGAGTTGGACAGGAAATAATAAAAAGAGGGTAGAGAGAAACAAGAAGGACAAGGAAGAAAAGAAAAGGAGAGAGAGTGAAGGGAAGGGAGGAGAAGTTTCTTGCTTTCCTGTTTTCTCTGTGAAACTCTGACCAAGACAACAAAAACCCAAAAGAGCCCACATAACTCGGTGAAAAATAATGTTCTTTTGAAAGACAGTGATGAAGATGGGATTTTTTGGGGGGTTGCAGAAGGGTATTTCTGGCAACATGTTTTAAGAGAGAGTTTGTGAGGTGGGTTTGGTTGGAGGACATTTGAAGACATCTATCTTCTCTTTCCTTTCTTTCCCCTTCTTTCTTTCTTTTTTGTTTTTCTTCTACATAAATTTTGGTCCAGCTGGGCCATTGAAGAAAGAGAGAGAGAGAGAGAGAGAGTTGGGTGTGGTGTGGACTCTTCTTTGTTTTTGATGGGGAAGGGTGTGCGTGTAACTTCAATGTTCCTTCTTTCTTTGGATGTGCGTTTTTCTCTGTGATGAGAGAGAAAGATTGGTTTTTTAGAGAGAGAAAGAGTAGGCATTGAAGATGGGGCTGATGATGAAAAAAAAGGGCAGAAGATAAATGAGATGTTGCTGTTTTCTGATGTGCTGTTGCAGTTGTAGGTATTGGTAGTACCTTATTTTTAGGCTATGCATTAGGTTGGTTTGGGTAGTAGTGATGGTGGTGTGTGTGAAATAATGGAGGAGATGCTTTTCATTTTGCAAATATTTTAATTTATACTGGTTGGTCAATTGCTGCTTATTTACTAGAAACCCCCTCTGGTTTTCTTTGATTCAAAGGATGCTCTCTCTCTCTCTCTCTCATCTCATCTTTTCTGTTTTTACCCAAACAAAGCTTTTTGAAGATCTTGCAGATAAAAGAAGAACACCACCCAATTTTGGCTTCAAGCCAGTAACAAAGTTGCCAAAAAATCAAAATTCTATCATTCAATGGCTTTTTTTTCTATTGGAAGGGATTATTCGACGGCAGACGCACTCTCTCATACCGTACGAGGGTAAAGTGGTAATATCACGTCTTCAATGAATGGGAAAGATGCCATTTACACCATCACACTATAGACCTACGTTCTGGAGACTTTTTGTGTAACAGCAGCTGCCTACCTCCCTAAGCCATTTAGCCACTACAGTTGATGGAACTGCTTCATGGAGCCACAGAAGTTCTATTTCTAACTACTAATTTTCCCTTTTGTCCCTCAGAAACTTCACGGCAGACTGGGGACCATTTGGTAATTGCAAATCCTTCTCTTAAAGATTGGCTCTTTTTTGTGCAGAGAGCCCTTGGCTTGCAGGGCAGCTGAGGATTGAAGTGAAGACGACTTGAGAAAGTAACAAACTTTGTCGGCCTGCCTGCCCTTTTGTTTAAAAATTGAATTTTCAAGAATAAAGATAAATTTTTGGATGCATTTAACAGTTTGTTATGTTGAGAGAGAGAGAGAGAGAGAGAGAGAGAGAGGGTTTTTGCCTTTTGATCCGCTTTTCCCAATACTCGTATTAATTAATTCCAACAGAGAGGTGGATATTATGGGATGTGGACTTTTTGTTGTCGTTGTTGCTTCTTCTTCTTTCTTTAGCCCGGTCCTGGTAGAATTTCTGTACTGTACACACATAAATATACAGCAGGTCTAATCTGAGGGTTTTTAAGTAATTTGGTGGCAATTGCTTGCATTTAGGTTTAGCTGCAAAAGCCAAAAGGTCAAGGTGTGAAATCCAAACAGGAATCAAAGGGCATCGCGTGTTGTTGATTTATGACAAACAAACAGTATAAAGGAGAGAAATTTGAGAAACAGTCTTCACTTTATTATGCAGGAAAGAAGGAAACCACAAAAATTTAAAGAGGAAACTGCCGAAAACGTTCAACATGAGCATTACCATGCCCACGGACTTTTTGGGTTCGATTTGGACAAGTCAAGCCACCACCACCCGTTGACATCGTCATCTCCTTCAATGTTGATTTACAAGTTTCTGCTCGTTTGCGTGAAAAGTTAATGGTAAGATATTTTTATGGCAGATTGAAACAGCTGATGAAATGGATCAGACTGTTTAAGTAACAACTAAAAAGTTAAAAAGAAAATACCAGAGAGAAGCAAAAAGCCCTCCAATCCCACTACACGTGTTTTCCCTCCACTGGACCGTCATCAAAACCAGTTCAACTCGTCGTGAAGCCACATCAAGGAAATACCTCGACTTTATCTCTCTGTCGCTTGGTTGGTACCTGGCAAGCAATGGCGTCGACGATTTCTCTGATTGGCCAGATATCGAGCCCACATGGACTTGGACTTGACGTCTCCCAAAGACCCAGCACCCCCTTCTCACTCTCCCGCTGTAAGTATCTCTCTCTCTCTCTGTATATATAATTTATGTGTTTGGTTGCTAAGAAAAATAGGAGATTGATCAAGAAAATCTGTAGGATACGAAATGTTGTTGTTTATGTTTCCAAGTTACGTAGAAAAGGCAACTATTTAGAATTTTTGTTTTTTCAGTTTATCTCCCGCGGAAATTTGTCGACTTTATAAGCTCTGTGTGTGTGTGCAAGATGGGTAATTTATAATTTTTTTTTATTTTTTATTTATGGGTATTATAGTATGATGTTCATATTTTTACTCATGAGTGAAATGAAATGCATTTCACTGATTACACTGATTAGAAAAGCATTTGAAATTTTTTATTTCTTAGAATGTCGTTTCATAATTATTATAGGCCTAGAGAATTTTGGCATATGTTTCTTCGTTCTGTTGTCTGCTTGTTAGTAACTTGTTTATGATCTTACATCTGTTGGTTCTTACTCTTCTCCTCCTGGGAACTTTTACAGATAACTTAAGTTCAAAGACAAATTTACAGAGCTTATCTCATTCTGGTTACCGACACTTTGGGCATATTCAGAGATCTGTCCTTGTTAATGGTCTTTTTGGCGGAAAGAAAGAAAATAATGAGAACAGTGATGATGCGCCTTCAAAGGTTAGTCTTTGCTTTTTGTGTATATATAGTCAAGTAATCTGGGATCAAGTTCGCTTTTTGGTCTATCTAGTCAAAGTTGTATATATTTTTAACATAAAGGAAGGTTTTTTCGTAGCAACCTTTTAGCTCAACTAACTAAACATAACCTCCTATTTTAACTTACAACTTAGCCAACTTTTCTCAACCCCAAGCATACATGGAGGTTGATTACTGAACATATGGAATAAACTGCAAAGAACAGCCACTGTTTTCTTATGATTCTGATGCATCATCTTACCCCATAGAAGGCTGCACTTTATGCGTTTAATTCAATCAACATCTCTAGTTATACATGAGTGTAACATGTGGGTGTGCCTGTTAGTTGGTTCCAGTATTTTGGTTATATTTTCTGTAATTCTAAATATGTATGTAATTATGATTCCAGTTTCATACTCCCATCATCTGTTAATTAAAGATTAACTTTAATCATGCTAATTGATTTTAGGCAGGAGTTCTTGGAAACATGCAAAATCTATATGAGACTGTGAAGAAGGCACAAATGGTTGTCCAAGTTGAAGCAGTGCGGGTGCAAAAAGAACTTGCTGTGTATGACTAATTATGAAATACACTGTCAACATTCATTTTTCCTTGTGTATGAAATCCTCAGTTTTTTCCCCAATTTGTTGTGCTGTAATACAGAGAAGAGTTTGATGGTTACTGCGAAGGGGAGTTAATAAAGGTCTCTCTCCTTCTCTTCCCTTTGGGTATTTAATGGTGAAGATTCTTTTAAGCGAGCTCAAGTATTTGTATTAGCTTTATGAAAACTTTGCCTTGATGAAATGACATACAAATATGGAATTTTCACTTTACTTTGGGTTTAAGAAAAAGATATTTCTCCTCTGATAGTTTTCTTCTACAATGCTTTTGAGAGTGGCTAAAAAGGGGAAAGAGTGGTTCACTAAAGCTACCATTGGATGACTAATTGTTCATGGACCTCTCATTGCATATTTGTTTCTTCAGCTCTGTCTCAACTCTTGAAATTCCGCATGATTTGCTCGAGACTTTATTTGGGTCGCATAAGTTCCCAACTTAAGTTTTGCAAAGGTTTCTAACTGATGTTACTCTTTAGGTTACTCTGTCTGGGAACCAGCAACCCGTTCGCACGGAGATTACTGAGGCTGCAATGGAATTAGGACCAGAAGTGAGTAATACTTAACTCCGTCGCCTTTCTTCAATCAGATTATATGAAAACTATCTTTCCATCGTGCTTCTTATCTATGACAGATAATATTATAGTTCACTTTGAGACTAAATATTTCCATGATTTTTACATACACAAATTTTTGTCGGCACTTTCTCTTGATTTCCCATAATACTGCCCTTATCTGATGACCCACACATAACTGTCTTGTTGACAATTTGGAAGATATCAGGTGTGATTTGAGAAACCCTGGCTCGATAGATGAAAATTTTAGGGTATGAAAAAGTGGCTGAATTGACTGGAAATATGGCCTCTTTTGGGGAACATTGGGATGAAAGTTGGAAATTTAGATATCTGTTATTTGTGACGGAAGGATGCATCAGGTAAAAACTGGATAAATTGTAGTCTGAATAACTGTTTATTATGAAAGTATAGGGTCATTACTTGAGTGTGTACGTATTTTGAAACCAATGGTGGGAAATGTTTGCATATGCTATTTTTTCGGCTTAGTTGTAGTGATCCCACGAAACTGATATGAATGTTTGATAAGAAGACATTTATATGTTTAACTTTTCATTTTAATGCAGAAACTTTCGCTTTTAATTACTGAGGCATACAAGGATGCACACCAGAAGAGTGTCCAGGTGAGAAATCCTTTCTTTTTAGTATGTTTATTTTCCTCTAAGTTGCAGCACTTCATCCATTTTTGGGCATACCGAAATGAAATTCTTCTTTTGTCGTCAGGCTATGAAGGAAAGGATGAGCAATCTTGCCCAGAGTTTAGGAATGCCGCAAGGACTCACTCCTCAGTGAGGAATCTAAGTTATGTTACTTATATGCATACTAGTAAGTTGTGTAAGATGGACAATTTTGTTTACGAAGGCTCGTTTATCGTCATATGAAACTCTAATTAAAGTGAAGCTTTAGAATCTGTGGCCTTTGTGCTGGCTGTTTACTAAACAACCTGATGTTTATCTTCCTCTCACCTCTATAGTCAAAAAAAAAAAAAAAAAAAATTAGAGACTGAGGAGGATAAAATATGGTGATCTGTTTAACTGCTGTTCATAAGTTTCACTTTCACCTGAGCTGTGGCAAAATGCAAACAATGGGCAACATGAAAATGGATTCTTGAAGTAAAGTACTAGGAATCTGATATGCATGTTGCTGTCCAAAAAATAACTTCGATTTTATTTTGCTTTGCAGTGTAGAACTTAGAAGTAATATAACAGCAGCATGTTCAAAATATCATGATGTTAAATAAATTACAGTGCCATCAAAATACGAATGCTCCCTAATTTGAATGAATGCTTCCTAATCTAGCTGCCCCCTGATCATCACCCTTGATTTGTTTGTGTTGTGGGAACTTGGCAAATATATGTGCATGTATATTTCTGGTTAAGTTGTCAGTTACGTTTTGGCAACTTTTTTCCTGCTAAAAATGATTTGAAAATAATGAAAGCTCTGTTAGGCTGAAACAGGGGAACCTCATGTCCGGCTCCTCGTACAGTTGCAAAGGTCAAGCCATCGTACGCTTCTGTCCATCCTCCTACCTATGAAAAAAAAAAAAAAAAAAAACCTTTATTGACAATTTAATCTGCACAATAGAATAGAATGTGATTGTAAAAATTGTTGAGGATGTTGCTAAGTCATTGTTTAAGTAATTCATGGGATTAAGTTCGATTAGTGTGATAGTTCATGGGGTAAAATGGCTGAAAATACCTGGCCTCCGGTGTACCAAGGATACCACGGAGTTTTGATAGTAAGGTTGAGATGATTGAGGGCAAACCGTGTGGCAGTCACTGGAACGACTGAATCTGTGTCCCCACTGCATGAAAAGGTAAAAACTATCAATAGCATAAATTGCTATTTCTGTTTATTCATAAATTAAGAAATATTATTCCTCTTGTTATGCAAGCAATTGATTGAGAATGCAAAGAAGTTGAGAGTTACCTGAAAACCCAGATTTTCAGACCAGCTTTAATAAGCTGCTTGTATGTTGGCAGCATGGAATCTTCAGAATCCTTCCAATTCTTGATAAGAACATCACTGCCCCCCCCGAACAAAACTTAATTAGAAAATTTGTATCAGACAGACAGATGCTCTTAACAACTTTTCTTACTGAGATTGGATTGGGAACTTAAAAACCTGCAAGCAGTCCACTTGTAAGGAATTCGAGTAATGTTTGCATGCATTGCCTTCTGCACATCCGGACGGTTATAGTATTTCTCTGCATAATTCTCAGTGCATGGATCGTACCCGGAAACACGCCGGCGAAGAAGAGTGTTTTTGAGCCTCAGATGCCTGTTGGTGTTGTTGAGCATTGTCAAGCAAAATGGTGTATAAATGCTGTACTGATCAATATCTCCAAAATCATGGTTCATGGCATAATTTACAGCAGCATCGCATTGCTGTGATGCTCTTTCTGCTGTGAAATTGCAATGGTTGAGGATTGATCGGTACGTTTGATCCGATATCATGGCATGGCTCCACCAAAACGTGACAGTTCCAAGGCTATCATAGTAATTATCTGTTACAGCGTTACCCACCTGCACAGTTGTTGCGAATGAAAAAAGCTCAAATTATTCACAAACGATCACAGAATTAAATTATAATTATTCTAGTTGTGATTAAAAGTTGGAATTTTCGTTAGTGTTCTAGTTGTCAACTTACAATAAACCCCTTGAGATTAATGATGGAATGGGAATTCCCTTGGTTGTAAGTGACAATTTCCCTAGCCAACTGAGGAACATAATGGCCTGTACATGTAAAACTAGCCAAGTTGTAAATTATAGCTTTGTAGTTTTGTACAAAATGAAATGGGGATTTAACATTGGTGATGTAAAGAAAGAATTCCCTTTCCCTTCCATTGTCTACCTGCATAGCTCTCCCCAGCAATGTAGAATTCTCTGTATTTGTATTGAGGAAACCTTGACAGCCACTTAAGTAGAAATATTAGAGCATCCTGAGCTGTGTATCAAAAGTATATATGGCAGAAGGAGGTGATGATTCAGAGAATTGATTATAGGGTAATTAACGGTGCTGTTGTGATTCTTTTTACCTGTTCTTTTGTCCCCAGAATCTTCAAGGTCACTGCTTGTATTTGTATACGAGAAACCGACACCAGCAGGTGATTCAAGAAACAGAATATTCGCTTCTGCAATGACAGCAATGGAAATTTATACAAAAGTGGTAAAATAAGTCGGAAAATACTTCCCTCCTTATCATGTGTCAAACTCACAAAAAGGAGGCAAGCAGTATCGAAATAAGTATGTGATATATACGTCATACAACACAAAGAAACAGAGTATGGTTGATTTAAAGAAGAGAGTATTTGCCCACAACACAAGAAAAGGAAAGAAAAGAGAAACAGGGTATCTCGTTTATGTACCTCTGTTCCATGAATACTTGTTGAGATAAAGAGATGAGCCGGTTGTATTAATCCGAAATGGGCCAAGTTCCTCTGATGCTCCATATGCCACTGATGAGCAACCTGGTCCTGAACGGCAAGTATATGATTGATGATTGATTTTTCAAAACAATTTAATTTTCAATACTTTGCTAATCCAACTTACTAACTATTTTCCAATTTAAATTGGAGCTTGTATTAATTAAATTAAACCCAAGTTTGAGAACAGCAGAACTCAATCCACCACCACCACCACCACATATCATTATAATTAGTCGTCGTCACTTTCTCATGACATGAGCACGCGTGAAAGACAGAGAGACAGTGAGTCAGACAAAGATGCATTTCTTTCTCACATGGACAATCAGGAATTCGAGTAGTGTGTAGAGTTTAAGTGGAAAAGTTGGCTGGTTCACTTTGGTTTGTTGTGGCATTTGGTGTATGGTGCTTACCGAAACAACTAAACACGAACGACAAAGAACGAAAAGTGACAAAAGATTGCATAGGCAGAGGCTTTTTGAGTTACTGTCCATGGGACTATTTCAAAGAGAGAATGAAGGTCAGTTTGTAAAAGAATAAAACCCCAAAAAGGATAGAGACACAGAGAGATCACAAGGACCCATGTGGGTAAGGTGTGGATTTTTCTTTTGGTGCATGCGAATGGGATGCTGTGTCTCATGTAATGGATGAGATAGCTACCCAGTTGGTCTCGCTCTAGCTATGGCTCTCCAGAAACGCTTGTGTGAAACGGGGCTATCCCCAATTAATTACAAACTGCTAAATGAAAAAAGTTATTACACGTGACATGTCGTGATTGAAAGCGATATTCCCGATTCACACAATTACAAAAACTTATGAGCCTATTAATTAGAACTTAGTTGTAAGAGGAAGGCTATTGTTTGTTTGTTTGTTTTGTAGCAAATAAGTGTGGCAACACGTGTGAGAGCAGGTGGACTTTAAATTTATGAGTCTCCAGTCATTTATTAAGAAGCAAAAATAGTTTGCTCATCATTTTGGCATCAATGACCAACCCATATAAGTATAACACTCAATAGTGACACAATTTATGCTCTAATAAATTAAGTACACATCAAGGCGCCCTTTTTTGGTTTCTTAAGCACGGAAGTCTGCGGCATGCGCAGATACGGAAGAGAAATCACAATATTAAATGCTTTAATGAGGAGTTGATAGGCTGACAGTTTGTTAAATTTTCCAGTACAAATATAAATTTAAAAAAATTAAGAAAATGATAGATATACAATGTGAGTAATTCACTCGTGGTAAGTCAGAGATCTTGAGATGGATAGATATTGAAGATAGGAATTAAATAAATAATTTTATTAAACTGACCTCCGTTGAGCCAAAGAACGAGGGGTTTGTTGTGAGGAGAAACAGTAGCAGCTTCAGTCAACCAGTAAAAGAGAGCTCGGCCATGATGCTCGTTGACCGTCACATAACCAGAAAACTGCGAGAAAGACACTGGTGGTTGTCCCGGTAGTGCTGAGATTCGATCTAGCTCTTGCTGCTTTGGCACTGCCATTGTTGCAACTACAGTAGCTAGTGCTAAGCACAAAATTCCCACAAAGCTATGCAATAATATTGCCATTGAGCCTTGCATAACCATAAAGAAACAAAGGCCCGCCTGTGGATGGAGAGTATAGTTTTCTTTTCTATATATATCTCTCAGCTGCTGCAGGTGCAGATATTGAAGCCTTCAATTATGCTAGTAGCCTGCAATGCGTGTGGCCTCTTCCACTCTGATGATATATATGTTGTTTGCTGCATTACTACACAACTACTGCAACTTGGCCAGCTATGGTGGACCAGCTCTCTCTCTCTCTCTCTCTCTCTCTCTCTCTCTCTCTCCTTGTGCGGGCATGTGTGTCCAGATTTAAGAGAGAATAGAGAGAACAGCTAGCTAGCTGGTCCTACAAGACAATTGAAACCTAGATGATCAGTGTTTGGTTAATGGCCTAGAACACCATCATAAATGCATCACAAGACTCTCTCTGTCTCGGTCTTTTAGACACTTGTAATTAATTGTACTTGATGAGCTAGCCTATAATAAGCCGCTTGAGCTCCAGTCGACTATACACTAATCTTCTTTGGGCTCCCTCTCTAGACACTTAAATTCGGGACGAATTGAAAACACTCGATTACAATTATGCTCTTTATTTAACTCCCAAAATATAGAGACTCAAAAGATAGAGAAATGGACTCCTATCTAATATACATAAACTCTCGTTAATCATGAGTCATTGAAATTAAGGCTGCAGGCAGGCTGTTGTGTGCAAAATACTAATACAAGTTTAATTTTTGTTTGTTTGAAGCTAAGGCGAGCGAATGCAGCCGCTATTTGACTGAATTAACGTGATCAAGTCGAGTGTGTGAGTGTGTGGTCCTCCGATGTCCAAACAGTAAAGATACAAGCTTTGTACAGATGCGAAAATATAGATCTAGATATATGTGGGGTTGCATCGCTGCTCTTGTGACCTCTCTAACTCTATTTTCTATATAATATAATATAATATACATTTATAATTATAGGTATACATTGGCCTGCAGGCTGCATACGTCTTTGATTCGTTGGATATGGTATACGACAAGTGGGTCTGAAATTTTGGAGCCAAAAAGAGCTTCCTGAGCTCATCATCACAAACTAACACTACCAGTCCCTATCCCTCTCTCTCTCTCTCTTTATCTTCTTGGACCTAAAACCACTCTGGCTAGCTGCAAGTCAAAACACCTTACACTCATTTTCATTTTCATTTTCATGAGAAAAGGAATATATCAGCGTGCTTGTTTTCATTTTTATCACTCAACTGGCCTCGAATTAAGGATGTCAAAGTTGATCTGGGTGATTTGCTAATATCGACTTGCGATAATATAGTCAAACTTTCGCTCACCAAATCCTCCTCCCTCCTCCTCCTAAACCCACTACATAAATACAAACAAATGCTAGCTTCCTGTTTGTCATTACAAATTTAATTCATTGTTAGATTTGACTTATAGCCAAATCTCTGGAGGCCTTTTATTTTTATGCTTGAAAAAGTTGGAGAATAAAGCAGGCTCAACTCTCTCAAGTACCTGTCATTGTACTTGAACCTTGTTTTAGTTAATGGCGAAGAAGAAGATGCGTATGTATATTAGGATTCACTTGGCCATCAACAAAGATAATATTCCCCTTTTTCCTTTTCGCAAAGCCTAAAGACAGACATATACATACAGCCAGCATGCCTTGCAAAATTTGGTCCACTCCACTGTACATGTGTGTGTGTGTGTGTGAACTTCTGATTACTAGTGTAATTGTGTGCATGGATTGATAGGAACTGAGACAAATTGATAGGAGAATTTGCGTGCACCGTCCCTGAAGAATATGTATTCATTTCATGTTATTAGAGAGACAAACCCAATTGAAAATGACAAGGGGTGCTCTCATAATCTCATTTCATATATGATTAGGCTAATCATCAATTAATACATTGACTTCAACACTCAATTATAATAGTTATATATGCAGTGTGTCGCTGCCAAGGCCCAGCCGACACTTCACATGTTGACCAATATATATCTACATAATAGTTAGTTGACTTGATCATGTATACCTCCACATGGAGCAAAGGGAAGCAAGCAAGGGGAGGGGAAGTCGCATCCCAAGGCCCCAGGCCCCCAGCTGTATATAATATCACTCAGAGTCAGAGTCAGAATATATGAGCTAGCTAGCTCTACCTTACCCTAGTTGTAGTGTATATGTCGTTGAATTTCTTCTCGTTATATATTTAGACGATGAGATCGCGCTGTCCTTGATTTCCGATAGTTGGATTGAAGGCCACACGTGACCGACCCGTTGGATTTTATTTCATGAAGGATCCATATACGACCCATCAGGATCGATCCAGCTATGCAAACTTCAGGTCCCAACGGCTACGGCACCGGCTTTGACCCACCCAAATATATATATGTATGTATATTTCAATATTTGGCTGCTGCAACTTCTTCGTTTTTCTTCTTGTCCATATTCAATAAGTAGATGAGCATATGGACTGAAGAGGGCCAAGAGGCATGCATCATTTCAATATGAGCAGTTGGGCAGTTGTAACTTGTATGCTCTTGCCTTGTTTTAAATTCTGCTCACATTCACTCATCATGTCTCCGTGAACTTGTATTCCACTTTGCTTGCTGCACCTGCATACAGTCTTTTCATTATATATAAATATACAGTCTTGGTCAATGACCACTTTGAACCGGAAAGGTTGGGAACTAAGCTTGACTTTAAAAGCCTTAACAATATGAATGAACTACTTTTTTTTATAAGGGGACCTAATAAATCTAATAGGGCCCCCCCACCTCCACAAAAAATCAAAGTCATCGGGGATATTCCAAATCCAAAGCGATTGGTGTTAGGTGATCTGGTAGTATATTTGGTGCAAGGTTGGTTTGAAATAAGAAAAAAGGGTATTTTGGAGTGAGACAATATTAATCAATCATATGAGTATATTTAAGGAATTTTCTTCATTCATATATATATATATATATCATTTAGCCCATGATGTGGTTGGGTCTGCTTTTGTAGTGGATCCAAAGGAAAACGTGTGTATGGTTCCATAATTTGGGCCTCCCATTCGATGGACTTTGTCACACAAGATCACTTTAGCACCCAAATCCAATTAGAAAATAAAAGTACGCTGTCAGTGCGCTCAATTGACTGCCCAAGCCTGCAATCTGCCCTGATTTTCCAGCAAAGCAAGCACCATAATCATAATGGTAGGCCTTGCTTTTTATTATCGTGCGCATTTTTTACCATCATTCTTGTGTTTCCTCCATGTATACAATGACTTCTTTACGGTAATAACATTTCTATGTCTGTATAAGAGAATAAATTTAATTAATCGCTAATGAAAAACTATTGTCCATTATAAATCACAATGATCGTCCTTCTACTTTATGTTGTTGTCCTTTTGTTATCGTCCATTTTAGGCCCAAACAGTTATGTATTAAAGTTTGGGTCACCACCAAATTTTGTTCCCCTTCATGTATATATTGTGGTTCATTTCTTGTTGGCAAATGAGAAGTTGGGTTGCCTATTGACTTGGAGAAAAAATGGTTAGCATGATCATCAAGGCCAGCAATTGTTTTGCTGTTATAAGTTCTATTCTAATGCTAAAAGCGGCAACGTATTTCTTATTGTTACCGAATCATTAAAATTCAATTCAACAAACTGATGTACAGATTCAATTATTTATTTATTTTGTATAATATATTTAAAATTTTGGATGGGAATAAAAGGAAAAATATAAATACTATAAGATTGTAATAGATTTGTTATCAAATTCGGAAAATCACTGTATGCACGTTTTTATTCTTACAAAGGGCAAACAAGATTTGATATTCCCAAAAAAAAACCAAAAGTGCATAAAAAAATCGCCAGCGTTGTCCAAAATTGCTCCTTTCCATGCATGGTGGTTTTACTCGTCTTACCGTCCAAGAGTGAAGACCCTTGCCCAACTCAGAACTCAAAGTCCAATACGGCAAGAAGCAAGTCAAAATTGAAAACCTGAAAACACCCGACTTCCGATATTACCCTTGCTTTATACGATGCCCATATATAAACCGGACCTTTCACAAAATTCCTAATTTAATTCTCTTCTCTCTACGATCCATTTTTTCAATTTTTTTCCCTCATCTTTTGTATTTTAGATTTAATTTATCTTCTCATAGGGTGTTTCAGAGTTCCAAGAAGAGACAGGTATGTTTGTACTTTTGTTTTCTCTTTCTTTTTATTAGATTTCATTTTCTCTTTCTTTCCGTAGTTTTTCTGATTCGTAGATCCCTTGATCTTTCAGATTTCATGGTTTGGGTTTGTTCGATTTCGCGAATTGTATTACTGATCGAATTTCCCAATTATTGACCCTTCGATTTGAGAGTTCTTTATTATTATTATTATTATATTTATTTATTTATTTATATTTGAGGTTCTGTGTTTTCTGTATTTCGGTTGTATTGTATCCTATCAATCAAGAAACAGTTTTGTAAACAATTTACAATAAACTTAGAATTCATTCCAAAATTTTAAATTGTATCTTTGATTTTTTCGTTTTTGGAATTATGAACAAATGGGTTGTAACTATCTTTGTTCCTTCAATTCATAAATGTTTTCATTACTTGAATTTTTTAAAATCTAGATATGTTTAATATGTTTCATTGTTGGGAAAACTGTGGAAACTGAATTGAAAATGTGGGAATATCATAACAATTTTCTTGCGCAAGCCTTAGATTTTATGATTGTTTATGTGGAGTAGGTATTTGGATCCATAGCAATGAAGTTCTGAGATTTTTAGTTCTAACATTTTGGCTATTTGTACCGTTCTTTTATGTCTTTCAAATATTTGCTACTTGGAAGTTTCAGTCCTACAGTTGTTGAATTTTTTCATGGATTTGATTGCAGAGTGGCATTAGAGTTAATTGAAGATGTTAGAACAGTTACTCATATTTACTAGAGGAGGTTTAATCCTTTGGACATGCAAGGAGCTTGGAAATGCTCTTAAAGGATCTCCAATTGACACCTTGATCCGATCCTGTCTTCTAGAGGAACGGTCTGGTGCAGCTTCTTTCGATTACAACGCCCCTGGGGCCGCTTACACCCTCAAATGGACCTTCCATAACGAGCTTGGCCTTGTATTCGTCGCTGTTTATCAAAAGATCCTCCATCTATTGTATGTGGACGAATTGCTTGCAATGGTAAAGCATGAATTCTCAGGGATTTATGATCCGAAAAGAACAGTCTACTCTGATTTCGGCGAAACTTTTCGACAACTTAAGAAGGAGGCTGAGGCTCGTGCTGAGGAATTAAAGAAGTCAAAGCAGGTGGGTAAGCCTGTGAACAATAGTAAGAAGCAAGGTCAGGTGCAGAAGGCTGGACTTGGAGGAGACAAGAAAAAGAATGAAGGTGGTTTGGCAAGTGATGGTGGGGATGGTGATACTATGAAAGGCCGTAGATTGGAGAATGGGAACTCCAATGGTAATCATGTGGATATTAAAGAATCTAATGTGTTTGGTACTGCTAATGGAAAAGAAAATACGAGTTCCAATCTCGGGGCTTTTGATGTAAATAAGCTTCAGAAACTTAGATCTAAGGGTGGGAAGAAGGCAGAGAAAACAGTTACTGTTGATAGCAACGGCTCCAAGGCAGAGCCAAAAAAGAAGATAACAAAGAAGAATAGGGTTTGGGACGATTCACCTCCTGAGTCAAAACTGGATTTTACAGATCCTGTTGATGAGAATGGAGATAACAACACTGAGGTTGTAGCAGCAGATCATGGTGAAAGTATGATGGACAAAGAAGAGGATTTCAGTAGTGAAAGTGAGGCTGAAGAGGAAGAGGAAGGGGAAGTTGGGAAGGAAAGCAAGCCTGATAAGCAAAAGAAGGGATGGTTTTCATCTATGTTCCAGAGGTAGATCTGTTTACCTTAACTCTTCACCATCTTTTGTACTCTAACAGTGTTATTCAAGGTAGCTTGCGTTTTAGGAGATTGTATGCTGTTGGACTCCGTTGGGTGTTTGGATGTACCAATTTGATCTTTTGGAAACAATCTTCTTGCTTGAGACTGACAGGTTGTTACATCATTTTGTATTCTTTTTTTTTTTTTTTTTTTTTTTGCTTGTATTCAGTATTGCAGGAAAGGCAAACTTGGAGAGGTCTGACCTGGAACCAGCTTTGAAAGCTCTCAAGGATAGGCTCATGACCAAGAACGTGGTATGCTCTTGTACCGTTTCTTTTTCCATTATTATGCTGGAGTTTATTTTATCAGTAATATTCAATCCTTTCTATTTATGATACGGTACTTTTCAGCATCGTCTTCTGGTGCTACCATTATTTTAAATCTTATTGAGCCATATAATATGATTTTGTGTTGTTCCATGCCTAGGCTGAGGAGATAGCTGAGAAGCTTTGTGAATCAGTGGCAACTAGTCTTGAGGGTAAAAAGTTGGCTTCGTTCACAAGAATATCTTCTACTGTACAGGTTTGTCAATGTAGTCCTTTTCATTCCCCCAATATTTATCTACCAATTTGCCCTCCCATTATTATTTTTTAATGATGTTATGTTACAAGACTAATACCAGGCATGTAAAACTTACTGCAGGCAGCAATGGAAGAAGCTCTTGTTCGTATTTTAACTCCTAGGCGATCTATTGATATACTGAGGGATGTGCATGCTGCCAGGGAACAAAGGAAGCCATATGTCGTTGTTTTTGTTGGTGTCAATGGAGTTGGGAAATCTACCAATTTGGCTAAGGTTGGGCTGAATCCTTTTCTTGTACGTTAGGGCATGCCTCTCTACCTAGTGGTTTTATTTACCAATTCACCTTGCAGGTTGCTTATTGGCTTCAGCAGCATAATGTCAGTGTTATGATGGCTGCCTGTGATACATTTCGATCAGGAGCTGTTGAGCAGCTGCGTACCCATGCACGTAGACTTCAGGTATATTATTGTAGGATTTACATTTTCCTTCTGGTTCATTGGGTAAGAATAATTATTTTCCGTGCGGACATTAGTAATTAACTTGTGACCAACCTTCGATGTCAGATCCCTATTTTTGAGAAGGGCTATGAGAAAGATCCTGCAGTTGTGGCTAAGGAAGCAATCCAGGAGGCCACAAACAATGGTTCTGATGTGGTTCTTGTTGATACAGCTGGTCGAATGCAGGTACTGTGTTTCTATTTCCTAGCAGAATGGTTGAGCATCTACATAAACATTTACTGTTTGTATGATGTACATGTTAAACTACTGTTAGCAATTTTTGTTTCAATCTTACCACTGCTTTTGCTGTTACAGAAGGATAATAAGGCTGTTTACTTGTTAAAATTCCTTTTTTGGCAGATTGAGACCTATAAGTTATACAGCCTGGTTTTGCTGCTGTTATTATTATTATTTTTTCTTATGTGAAGATATACTGTATTATGCCTTTCAGGATAATGAACCGTTGATGAGGGCACTGTCAAAGCTGGTCAATCTTAACAATCCAGATCTTGTCTTGTTTGTTGGAGAGGCACTGGTTGGAAATGATGCTGTTGATCAGCTTTCAAAGTTTAATCAGGTTTGAGCTCCATATTCATGGTTTTTTTCTAGTATTGTCCAATTAGGGAGGGTTTGTTGTATCATTATTCTCTCAATGGCTGGTTTCTGAAGCCACCTTCCCTGTTCCTGCAGAAATTAGCGGACCTCTCAACTTCGTCTAACCCGAGATTGATAGATGGGATTTTGCTCACTAAGTTTGATACTATTGATGATAAGGTAGACAAACCTTTTAAACCACAAATACTTGTGAATATTGTATAAATGTGTGTGTTTGTTTTTCTTTTATTGATTAGATTAGAAGATTAGGTGAATAATTGAATTCACGCATGTATATAGGTTGGAGCTGCACTGTCGATGGTTTACATATCTGGAGCTCCGGTCATGTTTGTTGGGTGTGGGCAATCATACACAGACCTGAAGAAGCTGAATGTCAAATCAATTGTTAAGACACTCCTGAAATGAGCCTGCTTAATTTCATCGTTCAAACCATGTTGTTTGCTGCTTTACCTTTAATTTGTTGAATTCTCTTGTTTGACCTCGTATTATCAGTATCATGCTCTCTCTGTTGAACGCTTGTCCCTTCGGTCGTAATTTATAATACCAAATTTCTTGGACGTTGAAATTTCTTCTCTCGCGCTTTCTTTTCTGATTATATTCTGAAGCTTATAGAAGGAACAGGGGTGATTCTAGTCATGGAGATTCTGATCTCCAGCAGAGGTTTTGAGAGTCCAGGCTCAGAGAAAGCCAAAAACAAGTGTTGATCTTGAATGGCAATACAAATGCAAGAAGTAGAATGGAATGGTTTTGAAATTGCACAAAAAGCGGGCTCAGTCAGTCTCTCTAAACAAGTGGCTACCTAACAAAGTTGCTCGAGTCTTAAAAAGACCCAGATAATATAATAGCAGCTAATTCCAAGTTCAAATCCAAATTGTGCATGCAGATGAAAACCTTAATAAACAACCTCTCATCTCATATATATAACAGGATTTTGAAGCCAGTATTTTACAAGACAAGACAACATAGTTGATACATGTTTGTCCGCATTCTTCCTTAAAATATAACACTTTCGTTAACTTAGTACTCTTGAGAACTGTACTAGGGTATCTGTATCCATTCACATCACATCACATCAATGCTCTCACAGCCTTGAAACTGGTAAACCTGCAGTGAAAGTGAAACACAAGTTTCAGCAAAGAAAGAGAATGATATTGTTGAGAGAGTTTTAAAGAAGAAAGATATTATCACTTACCCAAGGATTTTGAATTAACAATGCTAGGACTGGCAGCTGGAGGTGGAACATTTTCGTTGAGGAATGGTTCTATCCGGTTTGGATCTGACCAAACTGGATATCCTTTAATTTTTCCCTAAATCATGATTCGTATCATAGTAATGCAAAGGGTGTCTGTCAGTTCCGTCGTGCCAAAGCTGGTGCATGCAGATATTCTTTTGAATGATATTAGTTGCGCTTAGTGACATACCAGAACATTGAGAGCAGCCAGTGTAGCCATTCCTTCACGAGTCCACTGCATAATAAAACCATTATGCGACACAGTTACTCTTTACGTTCTCCAAATCAGACAGCTCGGTTCTATAATAAACTGTTCAAACTAAAAAAAACAATAAAAAATTTACCTTGGAAGCAGAAGCAATGTGAGGTACCACAACAGCATTCTTCAAGTCAGCAAGCCCAGGTTTCATGTAAGGCTCATCCTGAAACATACAACACCATTCATGAACCACTCAAATGTCAGAGATGTTCCGTCTGAAAGAAGATCGGAATTTGACAGGGAAGGTGTGTTTGTTTACCTCAAACACATCCAGACCAACTCGAAACATAGGATTTTGTTTCAAATGCTCTACAAGAGCAACTTCATCAATCACAGGCCCTCTGCTACAGTTTACAAGGATTGCTTCCTGTAGATATATGGCATATTTGTTCAACTAGTAAATACATGCATACACTATGTACATACACGTGTATATTTCACTTCACATAGATTTATACAAATAAGAATGTTCTTTCGAACTTCACCTTCTTCATAATTGACAGTCTTTCTTTGTTGACCAGATGATAAGTGGTTTTATCCAGAATTGGGTGAAGGCTTATCTGGAAGCAGAATCAATAACCACACCATTAGAAACAGAGTAAGAAAACTTGGGAAGAAAAATAGGCGGGGTTGAGGGGAGTGAGAGTCATACGACATCTGCTTCTCGGAGCACCTCATCCATGCTTGCTGCTCTTTTCCAAGTCACGGGCTGTTCACCATTGGCTTTTAGGAACTCAGCATAAGCTGGAACATGGGAACATACATATACAGGTATCAGTAAAGGGTTGGGAAAGATTTATGCAATAAACTGACTGACATGCCTGTAACAAACTTTTCTAGCCGTGTAGCCTGGTAAAGGTCATAGTAAATCAGGTTCATCTTGAAACCTTCAACCTGTTAGAGATCAACAGTAATTTCAGCTCCATCAGGGGTATCTCACTAATTGGAATGAATCACTAATTAAGATCATGAGCAATAACTGAACCAGGTAAGTTTAAATAAATAAATAAAAGTGCAAAAACAGTTAAGCATAGTGCTGTGATTGGAACTGATTTAGCATGAAGTTGATTTAGGAGATTTAATCTGTTATACAATGGAAAGTATATAAATCATTTGTCCAAGCCTGCATTATAAAAGGGGAAACTGCAGTACAACTTGGACCGGTGGCAGCTGTTTATGAAATCTTCTTATGCTCCCTCTTGCTCCTGGTAAGTTATGTTATCACCCCATTCCAACTAAAATTTCTCTAAAATATGTCCATTAGTTTTGAGTAATTTCAGCCTCCAGGTGAATATAACAAACAAACAAACAAGTCCATGCATGCCAATCACTAGACTAAGCCATTATCATGAAACCAGGGTCAGAACCAAGCCTAGCATTTAACATTTTGGACAAGGAAAATACCATCATTCTGGCATATGCAGAACCTATACGACCAGCTCCAATCACTCCAACAGTCTGCCCTTTGAGCAAGTTTCCCACAAACCTGCCACGTTAAAACAGAAAAATCAAGCTGCAGGCGACACATGACATTTATAATTGATAGTAATTGTAAATATGATAGTCATACAGATTAGGAAGCCATCCGTCATATAAGCCAGCCCTCATAAATTCATCTGCTTCAACTATTCTTCGAGCAGCTGATAAAGAAAGTGAAGCTGCCAGCTCTGCTGTAGTTTCTGTAAGTACTCCCTAACCATATGAGCAATAAATTCATTTCAATATGCCCTATTTTCCCAAAATAAAAGAAAACTAGAATCCTGTATTTTTTTTTCCATGTACCATACAGAAATAGTAGATAGTCGCATTGAACTACTGATGCCATGAGGCTAAAAAGAAAAGAGAAAAAAGAAGAATGGAGAGAGAGAGTGCAACACTTACAGGAGTGTTTCCAACAGCAACCCCATACTTGTTAGCAGCATTGACATCAACATTGTTATAGCCAACAGCCATGTTACTGAAAGCTTTGCCTCCTGCTCTGCTCAGTGCTGAGAACAAAGTCTCTCCCCAGTCTTCAGTCAACTGAAAAACCGAAACATAAACACAACTCAACCACTTTAAATCCAAAATCTAAATTATAAACAATAAATAAATAAAAGAAGAAGAAAAGCAAACTCATTTTGCCTGTCCAATAACTCCATCACACTTATCCCCAATCAGAGCAATGATATCCTCGACAGACAGAATTGTTTTCTTCCGGGTACATATCTAAACACACAAAATAAACGTTATCTCATCAAACTCACATAGCTAATGGCTCAAAAAAAGAAAGATCAAAGAAGATGAGAAAGAACAAGAGAATTACTTCAACTCTGCAGTCTTGTTCAATTAAGAGATTGATCCAGCGAGTTCCAGGCATGGGTTTTGTGCTGACAACTCTGTATTTCCCATTTGGGTTCCACACCTGAACCATGAAAGCTTGTCAGCAGCTAACTGAGAGAGAATGCTGACTGTAGAAGCAGAGAGCTCTTTAAATTTCTGGTTTAACTGTGATGATATACTGGTGACTTTGTGATATAGTGGACTTATTGACTATATAGAGATGGAACGTTTTTAATTGAGAGGTGCAGGTGAGTTGCAGAGTGCTCTTCAATCTTCATG
Source organism: Prunus persica (assembly GCF_000346465.2). Classification (NCBI taxonomy): domain Eukaryota; kingdom Viridiplantae; phylum Streptophyta; class Magnoliopsida; order Rosales; family Rosaceae; genus Prunus; species Prunus persica. The sequence goes on along the minus strand of NC_034015.1, from coordinate 21,846,523 downwards.
CTTTGGAGTTCTTGGACCTCTCATTAGGAATAAGATAATGATGACTTGGCGTCCTAGGTGGATGACACGTAACCCTTTTGTCAAGAGAGAAGGTGATTAGGAAAGTGATCCAATGCTTTTATTTTATGTAGTTGATCCAACAAATAAACATCAACACTAAAAGATAGACGAATTTGAAAAACTTCAAAAATCAAGGGAATTTTATAATGCAAATAAATTGGTACGTAAATAAAAGGTTATTTGAGAGCAATGAGCATACATATTGAAAACCCCTATAGCCAATTGAAACTTCAAAATTACCAATATTATACTAATCCAAGTTTACATCTCCCTTCCCCTCACTCTCTCAAATCAAATCAAATCAAATCAAATCAAAGCAATCCCAACTAGCCCAATTGCAAAGCCCAAAATCCCATTACTCAAACTGAACCCAGGGGCCGCTGCAGCATTGGTGGATGGTGGTGCAGCTGGCCCTGCAACTGGCCCTATAGGGGTAGCCGGTGATGGTGAGGGAGACACATGTACGGGAGGCTTAGCAATCGCAACGAGCTTGAGGCCCTTGTCACAATGCTCCTTAACCCCACTGATGAAGTAGAATGGCCCTGCCTGGTCCAACGTGATCTCCGTCACATTTGCTTTGACTGGCTTCGATGTCTCGCAGCTCTCGTAGTCTTCCTTTGTCACTTGCAGCACAGAGTCACTGTCCTTGTCCGATTTCCATTCTGTGTACCAAAATTAAAATTACATAAATACATAACAAGTGGTAAACTTAATTAGTGTTGCATATATATGATTTGGATCAGAAAATAATATGGAAAAAGTGAATTGAAAATACTAATGTACATGAAACGAACAAAAAAATGGAAACACAACATAACAAGTGGGGGTTATTGTAAGAAACTTATAAATGATTAAGAGTACTTATCTCTACACTTGAGGTTCTAAGTTCTGATTATGCTCCTAAATAAAAACTAGAATAACAATCCATAGGTGCTGGCAAAATACATGTTATACAATTATGATGAGTCGTGAATCATAAAAATTTAAAAGAAGCCAGAAGGGGGATTGAAAGGTATGAAATTACTGAGTTGATCGCCAACTCTGAAACGTTTATTCTGCACCCATTTATTCAGGGTCTTGGAAGAGTCAACGTTCCAAGAAATATCTTTTCCTCCAACGATAACTTCTTTGGCTTCAGAGAAGGCAAATGACAGAAAGACAAGGGACAATACTAGAATGCTGATTCTCAAGTAAGTCATTGCTATGCTCCTACGATTCAATTTTCAAACACGAGAGAGATAGATAGTTGTAGTTGTAGAGTTTTGGTTCCACTAGGGTTATTATATATAGCCGTTAGGTTTGGTATGGGCCTTGGGTTTGGAGGACCCGAAGCCATTCATGATCGCCACGTTTCAGCAGTGAAATGCCCATTGTCAGCTTTTGATTTTGAAGTTGGGGCTGTAAATGTGAAGAAATCAATTTATTTAAAGGAAAAAATCTAAAACGGCCATTCACTTTCCCAATGAGTGGTGTGGTGTGCATTTCAATTTTTGATGAGGAGTATTTTGACCACCCCAAAATGTTTTTCTTTCTATATACAATATATCTCATGCATCAATTTGGCCTGTTTTCCTTCTTTTACAGGTAAATAAAATCTGTGCTGATCTTTGCCAAATTGGAAGAAAACCAAGTCCTCCTTGTGTCTCTAATAGCCAGGGTCACTGCATCCATCCACATAATATTATTAATTGATTAAATTCATTTCACAAGCAAGTTAATACACAAATAGAATTGCCTTTCATTCCCCAAGTTGTGCATAAGGATAAGATTCTAAAATTTTAAATTTTGATTGTGCTTATTGTGTCTCTGAAGTATTTGAAATGGTAAAACAAAATTGAAAAACCAGAACTTTGTGTTAGACATATACTTTACTTGCATTTCATTCCATGCTTGATAAGTAAGGAATTGATTTTTCGTTGTGTGATTCGTAATTGTATGGCTACTTTTATTATAGAAGGTTCTAACTCAAATTGTTAAGAGTATTTAACTTTGATTTCTATATAAGCTTGCATGAAAAAAAATAAGGGCTCAAAGGAGTAATTGGGATGATGCCCTAGAGAAGTTCTTTCCAAAGAGTGTGATCAAAACCCTCGAGCTGGCCATGATCTAAGCTAATCCACCATCAATTTGCTCTCAGTGCGTTTGGTGTCCAGATAATATTAAACGTGCCGCTCATTCTATGCTGAATCCATGTATTATCATAGGGTTGTCCACACCCGAACGGTTCACTAAGCCTAACCGTAACATCTCTCCACGCAACCTCTCAGTCTCCACACTCGACACCCTTCCCATCCTTCTCGTTTCTCTCACTTTGTCCGGAACCGTAACATCCAAACGCCGGCGATTCTCTCCGTCCGCCCATCACCACCGCCGATCTCTCTCTTCTTCAGACACCCGATTCCTCCTAACACCTTGAATCCCTCCATTTCCTCGAATAATCTCTCCTCTCCCTCAGTCCCGATTTCTCTCTCACTCTCTGTTACAATTTTAGTCACGAATCGTCGAATCCTGTTCCATTTCCGAGGTGATTATTTATGGGTTTTGATTCAAATTTTCAAAGGAAGAAAAAATATTGATTTGCCCTAATTTAGCAGATTATTAGGTTTTTATTATATATTTTAAAATTTTAATTTTTTGTTCATTTGTTCAGTTTAACCCATTTTGTATCGAATGTGCAGATATTTAACTTCATTTTCGTCACCAATTGCCTCTGTTCTGGTGGTTTACTGGGCTACGAGCTGAAGATCAATCTATGGAAGAGGTATGATCTGATTTGTTTTGGTACTCTTTTTGTTACATGTGATTGAAAGCTCTGGTTCATGCTAATCGATGAAAGCTCTGGTTTTAGGGCTTGCAATGTAACCCTAAGACCCAGAAGGTGATTACATTGCGATCTCCGCCGTTGTGGGTCGCAATGTAACCCTATGCTAAGTTGATGTAAACAAGCTACGTATCTGAGTCATCGTGCTCCATCATTTCCAATCAGGGCTTGCAGAGAGAGAAAGGGGAATCAGAGTATTAGGGTTAGCGCCTGCAGTGATTGCATTGCGATCTCCGCTGTCGAGGTGAAAGGAGGACTCCAAAAGGTAGATTTGGTTCTTATTTTCCACTAATTGCCATCTTATGCCTCCATTAAGTTAATTTTGTGTGATTATTGTTTGTTTTATTTTTGTTTAGTGTTGCTTCTTCGTATAGACATGCAAGAGTATGGGTAATGGGTTATAGTAAGAAAAATTTGCATTTGTGTGCAGGGGCAACATTTATTGGCAAATTCAATGCATTTTATGTAATTCAAGTTTAAAAAGGAAGTTTCAATGGCCAAGAAATCTGTAACACAACGAAGGTTAACAAAACTTGATGTCTACCTATACATACCCAATATAATTGGTGAGTATTTCATTGTTTTGGTTATATGTTCTTAAAGCAAGTTACTTTAGAACTACAGTCAACTAAAGATGTCTTTGTTTTATTCAAAATGATTGTACGTTTACTGGGAATGCAGGGTACATAAGGGTTCTTATGAACTGTTTTGCGTTTGCTCAGTGCTTCTCCAACAAGCAGCTTTTCTCTATTCTCTATTTTGTCAGGTGAGAATTAATGCTTTTGAAAAATTCATTTATGTTGTTTGGACTTGTGGATTTAGAAGAAGAGATTTGCATTTACTGTAACATTTTATATGAGATTTTAAAAGTTTATTTTAGGGTTGATGGAGGGTTTCAAATGCGCAAGAAAATATGAGTATTCACCTCTTAACCACTTAAATAATAATAATAATCCACAACCAAAAGTGTGACAACTCTCTCTTTTTGAGTTTTTCTTTACTAAACATTTGATGCAAATAAACTTTAAACTAAATCGTGAAATCTAAATCTCTCATTTCAAATACGCAGTCCAAATGAAACCTTAGTTTTTGCACTGTATCTTTTTCAATGTCTATGTTGGGTATAATATATGATTAAGTTTGCTGTTCCAGCTTTGTCTGTGATGGCGTAGATGGTTGGTGTGCTCGTAAATTCAATCAAGGTATGAGAGTTTCTGTAGCTTGCACTTTTGTTTTTTGATAGGAAGATTGCGTTGTTTGTGCATATATACATTTATAGAAACAACTTGTTGTAAGTCGGTACAGATACCAAGTGTGATTTGTATAATGTCAAAATGATTATCATTAAAAGAATCCACTCAATACAAATGTATCAGTATCATTTGGTCTTCACCAACCCTTTTCCTTTCAGCTATATAAGTAGATACATTTCCTGACTCTCGTTCATACTTTTTCACTGTACATAGTGGGTGTGACTTGAATTATTTTCAAGTTGTACTTTCTGCAGAGCTAGATAATATAGGTATAAATACATTTAAAAAAAATTGATCTCCAAACATCATGAATTATTTATTAGTGTACTCCTTATTTAGAGATTGCAGTATAGTATTGGTAGAAGCCTCTGTATTGTATTGAGCTTTAAATAATTTCATTACTGAAGTGCTCTCCTTGTTTTCAGTTTCCTGATTGTAAAGTAATGAAGAATTTTGTGGTTTGCATATTTGATTCAATTATCTTAATACATCTTTGTTTCCCTTCCTGGCTCAGTTTCAACCTTTGGAGCTGTTTTGGACATGGTGACAGATAGGTAATCTCATAATGACTTTATTGCAATAGCCTAAACTATACACAGCAGTTACTGAAAATACATCTCAGTGGATCTGCAATAGATCCACATTGACAAACAGTGCCAACATTCGATCAGACAACACCAATCCTCAAAATTGAATAGCCTGAGTTAACCTACATCAGTCCTCTAATCCACAGTAAGATACATGTGCATGCGCACCCACGCAGGTGCATGCACGTGCACAAGAAACATAGTATTGCTGAAATGATTTAGCTAGATTGGTAATCACCGTATTGATTAATGTCTTGTATCTCAGGATAAGCACTGCGTGTCTCTTGGTAGTTCTTTCACAAGTATACCGGTAAGACATTTTATTTAGGGAGCTGATTTTTCCACTCTGCTTTTGTCCACTTACACTCCCTTTGTTGGAAATTGTATGTTCCCACTCTTTTGTTCACTTACACTCCCTTTTTTGTTATAGTTAAAAGTATTAAAAAACAGAATGGAGTGTATGTGGACAAAAGGGGAGTGGAAAAATCACCACCCTTTATTTATGGTCTACAAGTTGCTATAACTATACATGCATGTTTGTCTTAGCTTGTGGTGGGATTTTAATGCAGGCCTGGCTTTGTTTTCCTTTCATTGCTTGCCTTAGATATTGCCAGCCACTGGCTGCAGATGTACAGGTTATTTTCTTTTTCTTTTTAATTAATTTATGTATGGGATGAATTGGGTTATTTTTTGAGAAAGTTTTATTTTGTTAACACTTTAGTTCATTTATTTGCAGTACTTTCCTGTTAGGCAAGGCTAGTCACAAGGATGTGAAAGACAGCACTAATTGGCTTTTTAAAGCATACTACGGGAATCGGATGTTTATGGCTTACTGTTGTGTAGCTTGTGAGGTAAGTGTAAATTGGTTTGCCTATCTACGTACGGAAATCTTTCAATAGTGGTAGTTGTGACTCTTCTCTAAATTTGAGTATTTACTCTGCAGGTGCTTTATATAATTCTATTTCTTCTTGCAAAGAACGAAACCGAGAGCTTGATTGATGTAAGTGCTGTTTTTTAAGATATAAAGAGGAAGTACCCAGATTATTTTTGTTTCTGAATTTCCCTGTTTCAGGTCTTAACTGGACTTGCAAAGCATATTACACCTCTTTCTGTTCTTGTTGGTTTGAGTTTATTTGGATGGGCCGTCAAGCAAGCAGTCAATCTTATACAGGTAGACTATGGCTATCTGTTTACTGTCTGAAAATGAAGAATTACTTTGTGTTGACAAATAGTTGAGGTTCCCCTAAAAGAAATTGATAGTTTAGTCAGTCCTACCCAAGTTTTCTTGGTAGTTTGTCGTCCAAATGTTCTTTTAAATTTAATCTAGCTAATCAACTTTTTCAAGTTTAAGTCATCTAATTCCTCCTACCTGTTCGACCAAAGAAAAAAAAAAAAATCTTCTTATCTGGATTGTTTTGAAATTCATTTCATGATTTCAGTTGAAGACAGCAGCAGATGTGTGCGTGCTTCATGATATCAACAAAAAGCAGAGCCCCTAATGCAAATCAACTTCGATGACCTGAGTTGCATTCAACATTCAGCTTTGCTGCCCAGTTCTTCATGTTCAAATGTGTAACCCGCGAGTGGGATTGCTTTATTTTAGCGAGACATAAAATGAAGAAAGAATTGTAATGCCTTTTCTTTCATTGATTTATTTTTAATTTTTAATTTTTTTGAGTGAACCATAGCACAAAATTTGACACTTTGACATCTTTTCTTAACCTTAAAAGGAAGAAAGAAAAAAAAACGGCATGCTCTAATTCCCGAGCTTCTTTCTTCTAGTTAGTTGTGTATGATGTGAATCCAAACTCCCCAAAAGATTTGTCAATTGGAATGATAATGATGATTATTTGAATTCTCATATGCATTGTCAGCACGTTGCACTGACTGACTAGTGGCCGGAAAACATCGGATTCAACCAGACTCTCATCAATATTAAACCATGCATCCCCGGAAATTGTTATCTTTTCGAATTTGGATTCTGTCGTTCTCTTGGCTATTTTCTTTTTATTTCTAATTGAAATGGTGGATTCTTAAGGTTCACACATGTTAAAGTATCATTCCAAAATCCGTTTGTTTGTATATTAAAGAGAAAAAAACAGTACAAATTTCACGGTAGACACTTGGAAATCGGTAAAAGGTTGAGCACTTCCAACTATGGATCAGCATGGTTTGGATGCAGAATTTACATTCCCCTGGTTGATAACTGCTATGAACAGCTGGAGCAACAACATAGAACGACTTGGCTGGATAAAGATTAAACATGAAATATAAAGCAAATCGTTAAACCAATCTTGATTTCTACCGTAAAAATATTACATTTGTGGAAGGGTTGCCTGAAGAAAGTTGAGGTTCCACTCCAAAACCAATTGACAATGGGGGGAGTAGCCCAACTCCTTATAAGCCCAGGCTAGGTCCCTTAACATTTCAATGTGAGACAAACACTCTCAACATGCTCCCGCACGTGTGGCGAACTTTCAAGCCTAACACGTGGACAACACATATTGGGTGACGTGGGAGCACGTGTGGCCGTTGGGCCCAACACGTGAAGCCTTGCTCTGATACCATGAAGAAAGTTGAGGTTCCACCCCAAAACCAATTGGCAATGGGGGGAGTAGCCCAACTCCTTATAAGCCCAGGCTAGGTCCCTTAACATTTCAATGTGGGACAAACACTCTCAACAATACTAAAACTGTAAAAACTGTAAAAAGCTTCAATTAAAAAAGAGAAGAAAAAAGAAGATGGTACTCTCACTGAGAAAAGGTGCTGAGCAGATGAACTTTTGCTCTAAACAAATCGAATAATCCTTCTAAGATCTTTTATCTAACACTCGTGGAGAAGCCTGGAAATGTCAATCTTTACTCGCTCAAAAATACTAATACAGGCTATACCCGAATAACTGGCTGATGATTATGGCAGATCCAAGGGCAATTGCAACCAGGGAAGAAGCCCATGTCAGTTTCTCTGTTATTCTGGGAACTCTATCCTTTAGTGCCTGACTACATGAGCCAAGAAAGACTGTATAGCTTCCCATTGCAACTACGGTCCCAACTAAAAACATAACCAGAAATGCGGCACCAGCAACGCGAGATGGCAAAGCAAGAGTGGGCAAGACCATCATCAATGCATCTGGCTGCAGCCCATGGACAATTCCAGTGGCAAAAGTAGCAAAACCAATCTTCTTCTTCCCAACGGCAGGGTTTTCTAGAGATTCATATACACTAGCATCACACTCTCCATTCTCTAAGGCAACACAAGGACTTGAGACTTCTGAAGCTTCCTTAATGCCCATGGCACCAATAACTAGTAGAGTAATGCCCACAACTCTTGTGCCCCATGTTCGGATAATTTCAATGTGAAGCCGATCCTTTAGTAGTAGAAATATTAAGCCAAAGATAACCTGGCCAGCGTCATGGCCACATCCCCAAAGGGCTCCAACTAAAGCACTTTCAATGCGGGTGCGCCCAATTGAGAGTGGAGCCAAAGCAGCTAAGTGGTCAGGACCTGATAATGTGTGTAAGCAACCGGCTAAGAACCCAGTCCATGCACTACTCAGTAATTCAGTCTGGATCAGTCTTCCCCCGATAGCAGCAGCTGGGCTACCTGTCTTTGTTGCAGTTTGAAAGGATGCATAAGCCGCTGGTGCACAAGCTGGTTGTATTAAGATCAAAACAAGGGCAGAAAGCACAACAAATGCCCTGGTGATCAGGCCCTGATCACCAAAAGAATATAACAAGTAAGTTATCTGGTCAAAACAAATGGATTAATGGTCGCATATAAAAGGTGAAACTGTAGCTGGGAATTTGCAGACGCCCCATCTATCTCATTTTGATAGTGGTCGTTGTGGATATAGTAGTCAAGAACCAAATACGAAACTTAGATGGAAATAACGGAAACTTGTGTACACAGTATAACCTATGTTCCTACTTCAATCCATGATTACCACAGTGACTCTCTGTTAACATTCCGCAGTTCTCTTTTAAAGATTAGATCTAAACCTCCTTTGAGGGTGCTACCAAGTAGACAAGCAGTTGCTAACACAGAGTCCACGTTGAGACGTTACAATCTGGTATGAATAAACTGCATATTCTAAACTACAAAACTATGCAAGTTTTAGAGGGCAAAATAAACTACATTTTGGATCAGACAACGACAACATTTCGGATCAGAAAGTACTCCGTGGAAAATAACCAAACATTTCATCACTCATCAAACCAATTGTTTACATTTCAACACATGATTGTAGCAATAACAACGAAGAAACCCCACAACATAAAATTAATCAAAGTCATATCTTTTATCAATTTCTGTCATTTAAAACAAGAGATGTCCATTACCTTGCGTTGGGTAGAAGCCCCATTTGCAATCTTCTTGATAATCTGCGGATTTGGCAACTCCGGCCTGTTCGGCGAGAGAGCCGGTAAAATGTTGGACGGCGCTGATGAAGAAGGAGAAGAAGAAAAAATTGGAGATGGGTTTTGATGTTTGCAGGAAACCAAGCTGACCCGTCTGAGATTGGGCAGTTGGGAAGCGGGAAAGTTGAGTTTGGCCGAGGCAATACGAGCGAGTGGAGGGAGAAAAGGTGAGGGTTTTACATGGAGTTTCAAAGGGGTTGGGGAGGAAGAGAACAGAAGCCTTTCCATGGCTTCTCTCTCCCTCTCTATCTGCCTCTCCTTTGTGTTCTGTCCTGTGTCTCTGATAAAGGTTTAGATTTGGAGGCAATGAACTTGCAGAGAGAGAGAGATGGGTTTAGCAAAAATCACTCCTTTTTGTCCTATAAAAAAGTTAATTTTTCTTTATTTTAGTAGTAGCCTTCACCTTCACGATACTATTTTGTTCCCTTCCCTTTCCACTTCCTTCCTGGTCTTGAAAGGACGCAGCAAATCCATTATCATTATTGTTAAGGTCCAATACTTTGTTTTGCTTAGTGATCCACGGTCCACCTATGAATTTGGTTCATCTTCTCCATTATCTACCATTCTCCGGTTAGTGCAGGTTAGAATATTTAAAGCGTATAGTCGTGCGGCTCTACTTTAAAATATATTAATATTTAAAGAGTATGGCCGCGCGGCTATACTCTGTAAATGTATACGAATATTTTAGTCATATAGCCGAGCGGCTATACCTTAAAAATATATTAATATTTAAAGAGCATCGCCGCGCGGCTATACGCTGTAAATGTATACGAAAATTTAAACGTATAGCCGCGCGGCTATACGGTTTTAATATATTCGAATATTTTAATAGTACAGCCGCACGGCTATACTATTTAAATGTATTCGAATATTTAATTGGATAGCCGTTCGGCTATACTGTACAAAATGGTTTTTCTTTTTTGACGAAACGGTGTCGCATTATTTTGGTTTGTGACTTGCAGAAGAGGAAGGAACCATATCACAAACAAAGCGATGGTCGAAACACTCTTCGGCTGTCATGTTTGCTGCGAAAGCACTTGGTCTCAGAGATGAATAGCAGCTCTCATTATTTCTCACATGGCACTGTAGCTTTGTTCTGTGGTAAAGGAATGGACTTTCGTCCCAAAGTTGGGACCTTGCAGGCTTCCTTCAATGGAAAATCAGAATTTCTGAATCTCCACGTTTACCCTGCTCTTACTTCCATTGATTCTTTTCGATTTCAGGTATGCTGGCAGTCATTCTCACTACTATTCAATTGAAGATTGCGTAAATTTAGTATTGTGATTTTAATTGATTAAATTTATTTGTAGGAGCATGGTTGCAATGTACTGAAGCTTTCATTGAAGTCAAGAACTTCCCAATCGCAAGCATTGGTGGTGAGGAGCGATCATCCTCAAAATTCTGACTTTCCGAAATACTATTCGAAAAAGGAGAAGAAGCCCTTTCCAGTCCCCATTGTGGACTTGAGGCGGGCTGCCAGGGAAAGGCTTAAGAGCAGGAAGGGCAAGCCTAAAACACCAGTTCCTCCTCCCAAGAATGGCTTGCTTGTCAAGACCCTTATCCCAGTTGCCTATGACGTCTTCAATGCAAGAATTACATTGATCAATAATTTGAAGAAGCTGTTAAAGGTGGTGCCTGTGCAAGCTTGCAGGTTGGTGTTACCTTTAGGAACTTTGTTGGAAAGGAACTTGCATAATTAAATGGAAATTAAATTTTGCTCCTTCCATTAATCACTGAACTCGTGTGCAGGTTCTGTAATGAAATTCATGTGGGGCCTGTTGGGCATCCGTTCAAATCATGTAAAGGTGCAAATGCTAACATTCGTAAGGGTGTTCATGAGTGGATAACAAATGCGACCGTTGATGACGTATTCTTACCAGTTGAAGCTTTCCATCTCTATGATCGCCTTGGAAGACGCATTCCTCATGAGGAGAGATTCTCAATTCCTAGAATTCCAGCAATAGTTGAGCTTTGCATCCAAGCTGGGGTTGATGTCGCAGAATATCCCACTAAAAGGAGAAGAAAGCCAATCATCCGCATTTCAAAAAGTGAATTTGTTGATGCAGATGAAAGTGAGCTACCAGACACTGACACTGAAGGACCCAAGAGACCCGTCTTGACTGAAATACCCGATTCAGAGATAGTAGCCCCATCAGATGAAGAAGAAACAACCTTGCTTGCTGAGGAAACACTACGAGCATGGGACCAGATGAGGAGAGGAGCCAAGAGGCTAATGAAGATGTATCTGGTGAGGGTTTGTGGGTATTGCCCTGAGGTTCATGTGGGTCCCAGTGGGCACAAGGCTCAGAACTGTGGAGCCTTCAAACACCAACAACGAAATGGGCAACATGGTTGGCAGGCGGCAGTGCTCAATGACTTGATACCACCAAGATATGTGTGGCATGTTCCAGATGTAAATGGACCACCAATGGAAAGGGAGCTCAGGAACTTCTATGGGCAAGCCCCTGCTGTTGTTGAAATGTGCATTCAGGCGGGTGCTGCTGTGCCAGAAGAATACAGACCAACCATGAGGTTGGATGTTGGAATTCCCTCAACCATTAAAGAAGCTGAAATGGTAGTTTGATGAGATGAGTTGATCTTTGCCCCCTCTTCTTTTCAGTACAATGTAAATTGTACGTAGAATATTGGAATTGAGTGCTGGGAAAAATTATTGCAGATAATTTGTTTGTACATATTACCTTGCTTTTTTCTATCCCAAAACAATGAAAATTGATCTAAAACATCCTTTTATCACCTAACCATTTTTTGAGACCTCCAAAGAAGAGTAATTCAGTCACCTTTGAGTAATTCAGTCACCCTTCCTCTTTGACCTGAGGAAAAATCTCATCAAATGTAACAATCACCATCTTACCATGTCGCTTGAACAAAAAGCTAGAATCAGGTCTTTGCAGTTAAAGTTCAATCTTGCATTTTTCATGGAGTGGAGTTTTGCTCTGCTTGATTGTCTGTCTGGCTTTACAATTTTTTTGGGGTGCTCGGTTCTCTTCAGTTGCTGCGTACCGCGCCCTTGCAGTGTGTTTTCTATACTTGTGGGGTTTTTTTAATTTATAATTTTATGCTGCTCCTCTCAGCGGTTCTCCATCCGGGGGCATTTTCTGGTTTCCTCGTATGATTGTCTGTTTGTCTGTGCAATTTTGCAGTTCTTCATGGAGTGGAGTTTTGCTCTGCTTGATTGTCTGTTTGGCTTTACAATTTTTTTGGGGTGCTCAGTTCTCTTCAGTTGCTGCATACCGTGCCTTTGCAGTGTGTTTTCGATACTTGTGTTTTAATTTATAATTTTATGCTGCTCCTCTCAGCGGTTCTCCATCCGGGGGCATTTGCTGGTTTCCTCGTATGTATGGCTGATGTGTTACTTTATACTTCTGTGCTGCTATGCAGCTTCTTTATAATTTGGTTTTGTTATGTGTTGTTCTGTCTTTTGGATCTTAGTTTAGTGTTTCGCTGTGCTTTGGTCGCCTTGAGTATAGATGACTCACAGCCTGCAGGATCATGCAGCAAGTGCTACACTCGTGTGCTATCCTACTTTCAGGGAAGGCCATACTCCACACTGCTCAATTCTCTAAACCTCTGGCTCACACTCAAATGAGACCGCAAGAGGTTGGCATGGAGGCCATTTGGATTGGACTATCTGTTCAATTAATCTGTTGGCCTTGATTCTTCCACATGAATTGATAGGTGAGGTGCTTCAAAAGCTAGGAAAATGCACCTAACTGAGAATGCAGATAAGCAGCATTGCTTGCCCCTTTGAGCTCCGAATATGGATTGAAAATTTTGATATATTTAACATTTTCGTTTCGCTGGAAGGGTCAATTTGTTGACCCTTAAAAAGTGGTTATTGGGTAATTAAGGCCACATGCATAGAGCAATCCTATTGCTGCTGCATGGAACAAGTCCTAATGGGTTAACGCCATAACTTCTTACACTTGTATGCATTCTATTTCTTTCAGCAACCTCAGATCCCACTTTATTCTGCCCACAAGCGTTCATAACCACCTCAGCACACAGACACACACCCGCAAAAGAAAAAGACATACGTCCGGATAAACAAAGAGACAGAGAAAGGAAGGGACATAGTTTTACTTCGCAAGAGGCACACTCAAGCTAGAGAGAATTCAAAGCAATGGCAGGACCACAACAAGTGAAGGCTGCTGCAGGCGCACAGGGGATGAAGGGTCCGTCACCTGCGCAGCATTCAACGGAGGTACTCCATCAGACGTCAAAGGTGTCTTTCTGCCCAATGAGAATGGCTCTTGGTGGCTTTGCCGTAATTGTCACCATTGGTTATTTCACCTTATACACCAAGAAGAAGCCGGAGGCATCTGCTTTAGACGTTGCCAAAGTTGCCACCGGATTTTCCCATCCAGAAAACACTCACCCCCGCAAATAGATTAACAATTAACTTCATAAATATCAACTTCAGCTTACTCTGTTTTAACAACAAAAAGAACAAATTGTCATGCCTTATATCATTATTACATTATATTTGTGGAGGTAATTTTTTTTTTTTTAAAATGAAAAATTGTTGGGGTTCTCTTTTTACTTGTAATGCTTTTATATGACTGGCTGAAGAGCAAATAAGATGTTGGTCATGCTCCTGTAACTTGTTGGTCTCCAATATATTTACGAAGGATTGTCAAATGTATTCATGTGCATGAGCAACTACTGGCATCAAGTCCATTTGTAGTCATCATCAACCTGCAAATAATAATTTCATTCTGAGAACAAGTTTGTGAAATAAGGCATTTGGAAAACAAAATTGCATAATGAAAATAAAAACAAACCAGAAATACAAAATTGCCTAATAAAAACGAAAAGCAAAACAGAAATGTGAAAGAAAAAGGAAAAAACCCCAAGTTTTCAAGTATCCACTGATTTTTCCCGGAACGTGTTAACAGATGGGGCATAATGTAAATATTCCTTCTTCTGTTTTTTACCTGTCTAACTGGATTTTAGCAGTAGATTAGATTTAGAGCGGAAAGGAGCAAAGAAGGAAAGAAAAGCTTGTGGCTTTGGCGGTCTCACCCTATCACAAGCAGACCCACCCCGATACATCCAACACCAACAAAGACAATCGCTTTCGTTTTGCAAATTCATAAGCACAAGAACACCCAGAAAAACCCAATATTAGAATAATAAACTAATCAAGGATAAGGGATATGCCTTCAATTTCTCACTGCACGTGACTGATGTGCTCCCATCCCAGGACTATAAACCCTAATCCCCGTACAATTCACCCTGACTCAATTCTCAAAAATCTTTTCTTTGAACCTCCATGGAAGTCACTTTTCAACCTTCCCATGCTGTACTCTGTATATATCATCCTTTTCTCGTTTTGTTTCTTTTTTTTTTTTTTAAATTATGGACAAGAATTAAAATTTGGGCTGACACTCTCTGTGGTTACTTCAACGTATCAGATCACAGGCAATCGAGGTTTGCTTCAACATCGTCTTTGTTGCCGGTAGTTCTTCTATACCTTTTTTATTTATTTATAATTTATCCCATTTTCTCTAGCTGTCTTCCTTTGATTCAAATCTGTTTGACTTACGGGAAAAGAAAAGTTTTCATTTTTAATCAAGTTGAGGAATTTGTAGTTTGATGTCTATATAATATAATGCATTTTGAATTATGGGCAATGAACACCAATTCAGCAGGCTACACACACTTAGCATCATCACAACTTTGGTAAAGGCTTTGGTGTATTTATGTGGCAGTAGCCCTTTATGTTTTTTAATTTGATCCCTTCGCCTACCATCGTTGGTAGAAGAAGCACCAAACCCACTGCCCTCTTCCCTCCATTGCTGGTGTAATTGCTTTGACATTTTCTTCATAATGCAGCCATTCACTTACAAGGGACTCTCGATTCGGTGCTCTCCATGCAGATGGCCCATTTGGGCAAATTTAAGTAAATGTAAGTATAGGCATTCTTAGCTTAGTATCTCACGTGATTTTTGCTCCGAGTCCAAGTACATGCATGATTGAGTGCTGTCTTGTAATATATTTACCTTTACAATCTTATGCAAAATTCTTGGTTTTTGCCTATTAGCCATGAGGATTATGTATGATCTACACATCTATTTCAAAGAAATCCAAGACAATATGAGATAGTGTGTGGATTGTGGAATCGTCTTGTATGGCTAATATTTGTGACAAATCTATTTATTTTTGTTATTCATTCTATTGTATCAACATCAAACCACGTATATATAGCTGATGTCTGGATTTGAAGGCACATGTTTTGAGATGGATGTTTGAATGGACTGTATGAGCTTCTTCCTCCTCCCTTGCAGATTCATTTACTCTTTTGTCCTGTCTTTTAGATCTGGTTATGATGCCTCTTTTTTCCCCTCAGCTGCTTGTCGTAGTGTTTTATGCATTCAAAGGAAGCATGGTGGCATATCACGGTGCAACATTGATGCAAAAGAGGACTTTGGAAGACCAAATTATGATATTAGATTGCACACCCACCATAGGTTGTCCAGGTATGCAGTTGGACGATCTGGACTTACTGAAGCTGGGACCACTAGTGCTGACTATCCATTGCCAGGTTTCTCTAACTACTGTTATTCTGTTGTTACTTCCTTCTGTTAGCAGCCTTATAAATCTAATTGACTGACCTGTTGTTATTTTTTTTGAAGTGCAGAAGTAAATACGGTCTCAAAATTTAGGGGAATAGGCTTCTATGCCATTACTGCTTTCAATGCCATTTATCTCTTTGTGCTGATGCTGGTAGCCCATCCTTTTGTTCTGTTGTTGGATCAATACAAAAGAAAAGCTCATATGTTTATTGCCAAAGTTTGGGCCACTGTTACTGTTACACCATTTGTTAAGATCAAGTTTGAGGGACTGGAGAATTTGCCACCTCCAGATGCTCCTGCTGTATATGTTTCCAACCACCAGAGCTTTTTAGACATATATGTTCTTCTTACAATTGGGAGACCCTTTAAGTTTATCAGCAAGACTAGCATATTTCTCTATCCCATTGTTGGGTGGGCCATGTTTCTGATGGGTGTAATTCCTTTAAAGCGCATGGACAGCAAAAGTCAATTGGTATTCCATTTCTTTTGTTCCGTGTATATAAATGCAATCATTATCTAAACTATGGTTTTAAAATATGTTGGCTTCTGTATATAGGAGTGTCTTAAGCGTTGCATAGATCTTATCAAGAAGGGGGCCTCTGTCTTTTTCTTTCCTGAGGGAACACGCAGTAAAGATGGAAAATTAGGCTCTTTCAAGGTGAGATATTTTCTATTCTTTG